>NC_036247.1:37075582-37159039 GCF_002742605.1 Olea europaea var. sylvestris
ATATATATATATTTTTTTTACAATGGAACTAAATTTTATGAATAATTGTAAAAGAAGATATCCTTTAAATTGACAGTTTACATGTAAAAAAAGTCAAACGACCATCAAAAAATATTTTTATTTCAACATTTTCCACGTGTAAAATTATACCAACCAAACACAATAATTTATAATTTCCAATAAAACAATTTTTAGCCAATTCGATTCCTTAGAATTCGTTTTCTTTCTACCCAAATTACATTTTTACAATCAAACGGACCCTAAAGTCTTTAACAATCGCTACAAGACATTCAATAATATATAGTGAACCTAACAGACGATACAGGAAATAAGAAAAGTTTTAGGACCTAAAAGTCAATTGATGAAACGTCATTCAAATGACGACAATTTCTTGATAGCTTTACATGGAGGAAACGAAGTGACACTGAACTAAAATACTTGCCACAACGACAAACTGTCATCCAAACAACCTGATAACTCTTATCTTCTAATGATGGCACACAATGCCAAATGTTAAAAGTACAGAGTAGTCCGTAGAACCTCTTATAAAAAAATAAAGGAAAGGAGTCCAACTCTTTGTTCCCAGCGGCAATTCGTAAAACACGGATATAGTGGTTAAAACTAGCATCTTGATATACAGGTACATGGGCTAAAAAATACTATGAACCTGCGATTACTTTGCTATCATGCAACCGGAGCTCAGGATAAAAAGATGTCGGACTGCTATCATGCCAAATGTTAATACTGCAGCTGATGTACCTCTATATCGAGGAATATTACGTGTCATCTCCACGTGTAGCCTCCTCGGCCTTGACCACCGTGGTTATACCCTCTTCCCCAGTTATATGGACCACGATAGTCACCATGTCGACCAGCATAGCCACTGCTGTAACCTGAATGAGATCTCTGTTGAATATTGCCGAAGATCTGCATAGACACAAAAGAAGAAAAATGTTAAGAATCTGTAAGAAAAACATTATGCCCGTCTTTCATATGAAAAGCTAGTGTATAACAATGCTCACGAACCTCAGTGTCATGTTTCATTCGCTCAGAAAAATGGTTCTGTCGGTTCCTAGCTCCATGGTTAATATGATTACGAGATATCGTATCAAAGAAATCATCTTTGTTATATGCAGGCTGCAAACAGAGGCATCTAATGATTACACTCTATGTTGAAGAAAAGTCGGGGATCTAATGCACAGTTTAAAACTTAGGTTTTGTTTTATCACTTACACAGTGCACAAACAATAGCAGAACCTTGAAACCGTACCTTGGGATCACCGGTGGGAACCAAGCCAAGAGTGATCTTCGCCCCCTGGATTCTGTCCATTTACCACATTATGCTGAATCCTCTCTACATTCTCTCTCTGATTTGCTTTTCCAAGATAACCCCACATCTCGTCCTTTTTGAACTTCTCATTCATGGCTTCAAAATCAAATTCTTCGGTGAACTGAGAAAGGTGTTGCGACTGCAAATAATCCAAACCAAACTTTTACGACACAAATAGTTATAAATTACTACTAGCAACAGACTTTAATCTTAAGAAAAAGGTAACCTGGGAAATAAAGACCAAAAGCAAGTGAAATGACAAAATTTCAAACTTTGAATTAAGAGGTGAGTTTTACTGTTCAAATCAACTAGGAGAAAGATTTCATCAAATAAGAAAAACATAATAAATGCAATCGGTGTCAAATTTTAACCTGTATGAGTATTGCACAATTAATATAGAGATAGGATCATCAAAATATCCAACAAATATAGATATAGTAGCATTATGTCACATTACGCTGCCATAGAAAATAACAAGAAAAATTCAAGCGCTCTACTGGAGAGAGAGAAGGACCCATTGATGCATCCTCTATCAAGCTGAGCGAAAGAATAAGACAAATGCAACTGGCACATGGACAGATATGAACATATTGTCCAAGTGTTTTAAAAAATTGATATAAAGTTATAAAGAACCCAATCCTCCAATATTTTCTACTTCATCAATGGATAATAACTCTAAATAAATAGGAAATGGAACAGCGAAGGGAAGGGAAGTAGAAGGAACAATAGAAATAACTGGAAATGCCAATTGAACCTTAATTAGCAGAAACCTGAAGTAAATGACACTTGACCAGTAATTTGAACACACATACATACACTATATACATATATATAAAGAGAAGGGCAACTCCAATGAACCTGTTGGGAAGATGGCGGGAATTGCAAAAGAGGTGGTTGAGCTGCTGGAGTAGTAACTGAGCTTAAGGAATTCAAAGAAATTGAACCCGGAGCACCCACATCTTTCTGATCTGGGTATAACTTCTGCATCTGAGAAATTTCAGGTACTCTGGGCTGTGACAGTTGATTTGGAGTTACCATAGCTGGTGGTTGGTTTAACAAGGGGACTGACGTTGAATGTAGAACAAAAGACGTGTAAGGTGGAAAACCTTGAATTGGAAGCAATGTTACAGGATCAGGAACTACATTATTTTAACCACACGTCCAATAAAATAATAATAATAATAAATAAATAACACACCACCACCACTTTCCAAAAAATCACTTCTTAAAAAATCTTAATCAAATAACGCTTAATCATTAGAAAGGACAAGAATAGTACGTTGTAAGGCAAGCAGGGCTTAAAAATAATGGGCGGGAAAAAAAAAAATTGGAAAACGAAAACGAAAACCACAAATTTTGTGCTAAATTATGTAACCAGTAAACTCGAAAATCAGTGTCCGTAATTAGGTCAATTAGATTAACTTGAAAAAAAAAAAAATAATAAATAATAATAATAATAATAATAATAATAATAAAATCACGTCACATCCAATACATGTACAAAAAACAAAATAGAGTCCCCAAACAGTATGCTTCGAAAGTTCCGGTTTCAAAAGGATAGTTTACTAAAAGAGTATTTATGTACACGAACAAATATATACACATATAGCATAAAAATTCAAGAAATGAACAAGGATACAGAAATAACACAAATGTATACATAAATAAATATAAATGATACTCAAATTATTGAGAAACAAAAACGACGTCGTAACTTACCGCTTTTTAGGCCGAGGGTGGAGTCTTGGGGGTTGAGGTGGTAGAGAACGCCCTCATATCGGATCTCATACTTAGATGTGAGGCTTATGAAACTTCCAATGTACGAATCCGCCGGTGAAGGCGTCGTTTCATTGTTTCTGTCGATGCTAGAGGATTCATTCGCCATCAATAACCTCGAATCGAAACAGAGGAAAATGAAAAAGGAAAAATTACAGGGGAGATTGAATTCTTATAAAAGCGCTTTGTGTAGTGTGTGCGAAAATAAGACTCGGAGTTTTGGGGGTATTTGATGAAGTGGTTGCAGAATTTGGGGGGAAGTACGTAAGGGTTTGGAGTTATTCGTTGCATTTTTTCTGTTTTATCGTCGATTCTGAATGAGAAAATGACACATTCACACTGTAAAAAAACCTGTACAACATTTCCCTGTGCACCAAGCACATCTCATGGATTAGAGCGTTTGGGCCGAAGTTGAAGACAACACAGACAAGTGATGTAAAAACGAGGAGAATGGAGTTTTGGTATTTTCAATTATGTTGGTGTAATCGTGTTTAATGTTAGATATTTTTCATCATTTTACATGTGTTTAAATTTTTGTTTTGCGAATGATTTGCCGCCAGGATTAATGTTTGCCGTTGCGCAACGGTGTTCGACCTGTTCATTTTTATTTTCAAAAGGTTTTTGAATAGGAGCATCTGTTCATTTTTAACAGTCACTTTCAAGGGATACACCTATTCAAACAGTTGCCTCAGTGTCTATAAATTCTGGGCGAATTCTCATTTGCAAACACATCAAACAATTTATTTTTCCTTCTTTCTCTTGGCTCAATCAGTTATATTCGAGTGTTTTCTTGGTTTGATCAAATAGTCACAATTTGAATCAAACACCTCCATTGTATTCTGAGAGAGATTTTCTATTATACCCCGTTGTGACTTTGTTAAATAGGGGAGAAACATCTCTTAAAAGATAACGTTTCATTTCGTACCTTGGAGTTCATTAACATATTCAGATTTCCCTACATTATTATCAACATTTAAGACCCCTATCGTTTTCCATTAATCTAAGAATTAGAATGAAAAATATACTCATTAACAGTCCCATACAAAAGATAGAAATTCAAATGATAGTTTGATGTTATGGACAACGGTCATATTTTTCATTATAATTATCAAATAATGGAAAACAAACAAGTACTAAATGGAAAAATCTATGTACATGTTGGGTTCCGATTTTTTTGGATGAAATCAATTTTTTTTCGTGGTTACTTTTCTAACTCGATCATCGTTTTTGACTTCTTCTCTAACGAGAGAGATCACTTTTCTCTTTAACAATTAAAAATTCAATTTTCATAATTATTATCAAACAAGTCCTCGAGTGAAAATTTGACATTTTTCATAAAAAATAAATGCAATCGAACACATTCTTACATTCCCACCTACAAACTCTATGGTTCTTGTGTAGCTTCTAAATCCACGTTACTTTTTATTAGAAATTGTGAATGCAAAATGTCATTACATTGAAGGTTCACTGTGCAAAATATCCATACTTTGCATTTTTTTACATTAACCCCTATTCTCACCTTTTATTGTGGAGATTATTATTTTCATTCAATTTTCTCAATAAAATGTTGTAAAATAATGAATGTGCATTCCTATTTAAATAAAATAAAAATAGAATAAAAACTAATTTCAATAATACTCCCAAAATTTTAAAAAATGTGCAATCGAGTCACTAATAAATTATTAAAAAATTAGGAGGGGAAAAAACCAATCTTAGGGAGTGTTTGAACCACATTATTTTGGTAATAATGCATTATTGAATAGTGTATTGATGAAAAATGTGTGGTTAAAAAATAAAAAAAAAAATTGATCTGCGTATAATATTATTTTATTGAAGAATGTGTGGTTGAAATAATATAAAATCACTATTTAAAAATATATTTTTTTAGAATAATGTGGCTCAAACGGGCCCTACCGCCAACACCAACTTTTTCCCCATCCAATCCCACATTTTTCCCCTCAATTTCACACTCAAATTATCGACTAATTCTACTCAAATTAATTCAATTTCTACACGATTCAACCAATATCAAGAACCAGGGGTAAGGATGGTGAAATACAAAAGTGGTTGGAATCTGCACTCCTTCAAAGAGAAAAAGCAATAGATTTCCAAGAAAATGTGCTTCTCTTCCCCACCCCACCCCCCCTCCGGCGGCGGGGTGAAAATATTTAAGCACTATTCCAACAATCGAATTTCCAAGTCTCAGATCCAAACATGAAACTAAACAAAACCTAACAAAAATCAGTAGGCTAATCAATTGGATTTGGGATCTGGCATAGGGAAGAGCCAGCGTCGACAAGAAGCCTAAGAACTTCTGAAGGAGTAGTTATTCGAAGGCAGGAATAGCTTGAATGGCCAATGAGGTGGAGAAAGAAAGGGTGCTGAATGATGATGAGCGGTGTAGGGTGAATGCAAGCATTGAAATGGAGAGAGATCCAATGAAGTGCTTATGGTGGATAGGAATGTGGTTGATGATGAGGACAAGTCAAAAAAATCGATCCAATTTGGCTGGATTTAAGGCTCGAGGTGGTTTTAAAGTGGATTCCGAGGTTGTGAAAGAAATTCAGGTTCAATTTGAACGAGCTTCAAAGTCGGGAAGTGAGCTTTCTGAGTTGCTTGAGTTCGGAAAGCTTCCCTATAAAAACAAGCGTGGTGGCTGTAATGGCAAATATTTGATTTTATTTCCTTTGCAATATTTTTAGGGTTTAGGGCTAAATGTCCTAGTTATATCAGCTCTCCATAATGAAAATTTCTTCATGTGGTTGTATGCAAAGAATTAATGGGTGTATAATGAATTCATATATTAGTCGATAATTTGAGTGTGAAATTGAGGGGGAAAGGTGGGATTGGATTGTAACGACCCTGGTCTCTGTATCCAAGTCGTTAGTTTACGTATTATTCGCTTTGATTGGGCCTTTCGCCTGTCCAATTGGTACCAGTTGTAAAGTCCCAAAAATTTGCATGTACTAGAATTTATTTAATTTCATACTATATTTTAAATTTGGAAAGTTAGGGGACTAAAATGATAAATACAATAAATTCAATTTTAATTAGGTCAAATATTTAAATATAGATAGAGTAATGATAAATATATCAATATTGTACTCGTTGGATAACTCGTAATTAATTATGTATATTAGGCCCAAGAAAAAATCAATTCGAATAAATAAGCTTCAATATATTTCAGTTTGAAAAAGGTAGATGAAAACTAATTTTACAATTTAATTTTAACCTTTGATGAAAATGTACCTGACACATGTCACGTGTATGGAGTGTTTCATTTTTATTTTGATTTGGAGGTTGTTAGTGCACCAGTGTATCTTAGCCCTCGTTTAGACCCCATTTTCTAAAAATGAAAATGGGTGGAATAATTTATTTTTTTTTTTGAAAAAATGAGTGGTTGAAAAAGAATGAAAAGTTTTCGATTTACGTATAATATTATTTTATGGTTTCTAAAAATGAAAATGGGTGGAATAGTTTTTTTTTTTTAAATGAATGGTTGAAAAAGAATGAAAAGTTTTTGATTTACATATAATATTATTTTATAAAAGATTATGTGGTTAAAAATATGAGAGAGAAAAATGGAATGTAATATAATGAAATTTAATGGGGGTCAAACGGGGGCTTAAAATATAGATAGGTAGTTTTATTTTAAAATAATTTATTTGCCTAGGTTGTTGGGAGATGATAGTGATAGATTATCATGTGTTGATTAGATAGGGAAGAAATAGTGATTGTATAGAATTGAGACTCTTTATGGGGAAAAAACACGTTTTCTTTGAAAGACTTTTAGACCTATTAAAATTCAATATTCTCTTTCACCTTTAGACACCCATATACGGTGATAGCAGCAAAAAAAAAAAAAAAAATAATAATAATAATAATATATATATATATATATATATATAATAAGTTTGGAACGTGAATTAGAGTTTGTCTTCCAAAAACTGATTTATTACGAGATAGGATATTGAGGTGCAGTATTTTTCTATTCGGTTTAAATTTTTTTTTTTTCATGTTGACAAATTGCATACTCATAAAAGTTAAAGTTATGATGTGATATGCTATGATATAAATGATATGGTAATTTTGGTACTATGATATGAGCTCTTACCAGATTTAAAGATATGAGACGGTATAATTTTCTTATAGATGTTTTAAAATTTTTATAGGGGATCGCATTATTAATTTTATATCCTACTAAGTATTTCCATGTACTCGCCCTTTTTCCTACTCTTCACAGATTAAAACGAGTTGTTAGTTGGCGGGCGATGCGGTGGAGTTGTGATACCAGAAATTATGGAATTCAAAATAAATAAATTTTGAGTAACGTTACTATGAAATTTTATTTATTTATTTTTTTGGCGTTATTTCAATTTTATCTTCATGTTAAATTTGAAATTTAATATTTGGGACATGGTTCAGTTAATTGTGTTTTCCATATGCTTTATTTATTTAATAGATGGAATTAGAAAGATTTTTATGTAGAATGTTTGACATAATTTATTTAATTATGAAATAAAGGTTTTAGTAGAATATTGAGGTGTAGTGTATTCTATCCCGTTTGTTTTATTTTTCATATTGATGAATTATTATACTCATGAACGCTAAAATATATAAAAAGTAAATTTTAATATTATTGAATGTTAAAATGTAGATGTTGACGGAGCGACGATAAGTATATGAATATTGGGTCCGTTGAAAAGATCGTAATTTATCATACATGTTAGGCTCGAGAAAAAGTTAATCTGGATTAGCAGAACACGAGTTATTGAGGTTGAAAGATCTAGCTTTAAACTTATATATTAATTTATTATTTAATGAATCTAAAATTGTGATAGGCCACGTGTAGAATTCTTTGGTGATTGGTGATATATATATCTAACTTCTAATAAAAAGATGAATGAGGGTCTACTATTCATGTAATAGTAAATGAATCCAATTTTACTATGCATGATGTCATTTATTATTTTCCACTTTATTTATGTCAAACAAATGTTCTTCCACACATCATCCCACTAGCATTAAAAAAATAATTATGTCAAACAAATGTTCTTTCACATATCATGTCACTAGCATTAAAAAAATAATAATAATTTTAATAAATATAAACAGCCATGAGAAAAAAAAAACTCCTCGCACATGAGTTTTAAAAAAATAATAAATAAACTCTTCGCACAGTGTGAAGAGATGGCAAACCATGTTGGGAGTAAAAAATGAAGAAAAAAACTCTCCGCATAGTGCGGAGAGTTTCAACTCTCTGTACAGTGTAAAGTAAAAAAAAATATTTCGGCATAGTGCGGAGAGATGGCAAACATTAGGGCAAAACTCTCCGCATAGTGCGAAAATATGACATTCTGTGCGGACACTATTTTCACAAAGTGCGGACTTTCCATAAAGTGCGGAGTAAAAAAGGCAAAAAAAAAAAAAAAAAAAAAAAAAAACTCTTCGCACAGTGATTGCACGAATTTTGCATTTATTATATTTTTATTAGTGTATGAATTTTAGTTTTTTGGAAAGTTTTTGAAACAATATCTAAAAATATTTCCATGATATAAGAAAATAATTGTAAATTATTTTTACAATTGCATAACATTATTATGTCATCTAGGAAAAATATACTTGTATATTTCGTACTTGAATAAGAAATATACGATATTATACAAATTATTTTGTTTGTATTCTTTTATAATGTTGATATAATTGAGTTGAATGTGAAGATTATATTTCTAAATTTTGTATAATTCAATATTGAAAATTTGAAGATTGAGCATCATATTTATATGCATTTATATTTTGTACTTCATATATGTTTAATATTTATTTTATGCTTATATTGAAAAAATAAAAATCTAGAAATTTTTTTGAAATTTAGTTCAGTAAGTGAATATACAGTATTCTGTATTATCGGTATTTGTAAGTGTAAAAATCGATATATAAAAAATACAGTAAGCTGCAAATACGATAGGCAACATATACGATAAGTTGCAAATACGATAGGCAGCATATACGGTAAGCTGTAAATACGGTAAGGTGAAAATACAGTAAGTTGTTTGCAAATACGGTAATTTGTTTGCAAATACGGTAGCTGTATATAAGGTAAGCTGCATATATGGATTTATAATTTATTATAAATGTATAAAATTTATTTAATATTGAATTTCTTAAGTATTAAATATTGTAATTCAATATTATTTCCTTTTTTATAATTGTATTTCCGAGAATTAAAAAAAAATTGGTTATGAAATTGCTAAATTTTAAATTTGTCTTTTTGTTGAAGATAAAAATAATTTTTTTATGCTATTTGTAAAAAAAAAAAAAAATCTATTGTAATTATATTAGCGTAATAAGATTATTTATTATGCATTTTTATTTTTTGCATTTTGTGAAGAATTTTGTTTATGGTGATTGACAAATATTCTTCCACACACGCATCATGCCAACAACATTAAAAAATAATAATAATTTTAATATATATAGATTCCATGAGACAAAAAAAAATCTCCGCACATGAGAAAAAAACAAAAAAACTCCACAAATTATGGAGAGATGACAAACTATCTCTCCGCACAGTGTGAAGAGAAAAACAAAAACTTTCGCAACTTTATCTGCAAGTTCCAAGAGGCATTTTCTCAAACAACTTTTGAACAATGCATTGCACATTTTAATTCATGGCCTACAATTCAAAAGTATAATTTCATTGAAAATTGTATCTGCTTCTAATGTCCAAGAGCTGTTACCAAGCAAGTGTAAAATATTGAATTTGGATGGTACCCTAGAGCCTCTATTTGTGAAAGCAATGCCATGGTACTATCAATATCCCTTTCTTTGCACAACTCACATATTGTTTCATTGTATGAATCACAAGAAAGCTCGTTTCCAATACTGTAAATATTATTTGCATGCTCAGTAATTGAGCTGTGATTGAAATTTAAAAAAGATATGATTGATTTTGAGCCATGTTTTTTTACTCTGTTTCGTTGTATATACGAAAAATTTACAATCTTAATTTTTGACTTGTAATTAAGGAATTTGAAAACAACTCTCTGCACTGTGCGGAGAGTTTTTTTTCTCTGTACTGTGCGGAGAGTTGGTTTGTCATCTCTCCGAACTGTGTGAAAAGTTTTTTTTTACTTCGCACTGTGCGAAGAGTTTGTCAACTCTCCACACATGGTTTAACTCTCTCCGCACTTTTTTTAACTCCGCACATGATTCAATTCTCTATGCATTGTGCGGAGAGGTTTGCCATGGTGCGAACCAACTTTCCGCACCGTGTGAAGAGATTAACTCTCTTCACACAGTGCGTAGAGTTTTTTTTTTTTGCTCTCCGTAGTGTGCGAAGAGATTTTTTTTTACTCCACACATGGTTCAACTCTCTCTGCACTGTACGGAAATATTTTTTTCTCTCCACACATTTTTTTAATTTTTATTTTTACTCCGCACTTGATTCAACTCTCTCCGTACTGTGCGGGGAGTTTTTTTTTTCAATTTTACAATATTGAATTACATAAAATTTAGAAATATAATCTTCACATTCAATTCAATCATATCAACACTACCAAAGAATACAAGTAAAATAGTTTGTATATTTCTTATACAAGCATGAAATATATAAGCATATTTTTTCTAGATAACATACTGCTATGTAGTTGTAAAAATAATTTACAAGTATTTTCTTATATGATGAAATATTTTTAGATATTGCTTCAAAAAATTTTCAAAAAAACTAAAATTCATATACTAATTAAAATATAATAAATACAAAATTCGTGCAATGCACGTAGTAGGGACTAGTATATACATACACACAAAAGAAATGAAGTGAGAGAGAGAGAGAGAGAAAGATACTTTATAGATTTTAGTTTCAATTGGTTGGCCACGTGTAGGAAAGGTATTGCTTGTTGAGTGGTTGAGTTGGTTGATAAGATTTGGTCAATTATTTTATTTCCAAAAGTTCGTTTCCCAATTTTATCCATACTCCTATCCTACTACTACACGTTTCCCTAACTACACACCCACTTTATTAGACTAGATTATGAGGAATATATTTATAGATATATATCAAAAGAAGACATATGCATAAGCACACGGTTGTAGAGAAAGAAGAGTGTTGAAATCAAGTAAATTACATACTTCATATTTTATGCAGTGTAAAAGGAATATTATTTTATACCTTAAAATTTTTTTATAGATACTTATACCTGTAGTATTGGAATTTAAAATACGAAGTTAATTTCAAACAATATAAATTCTTCAAGCGACGAGAAGGATTTTTGGAGCATAATTTCTTCGGTTTTGTCTTCCAAAAATTAAAATGATCTAATAAGGTGGGATATCAAGGTGCAGTGTTTATGTCCCGTTTAATTTTTTTTTTTACGTGCTGATGAATTTTGTATTTATGAAATTTAAAGTCATGATATGAAATGATATGATATGAATGATATGGCCACTTCCAGTACCATGTTATGAGTTTTTACCGGATTTTAAAGATATGAGACGGTATGATATTCTAACACGTGTTTAAAATTATTATTCGGGATCGCACCAATAAAATTTTATATCTATTGAGTATTCTCATGTACTCACCCTTTTTTCTTGCACCTCACAGGTTAGATCGGGTCATGTCGGAGCATGGTGGTTTGATGGTGTTGTCGTGCCTCGTTTCGCTGGATAAAGACTTAATTTAGCACATAAATTTTATTTTCTTTTAAGTTATTACGGTAGACATTTTTTTAGGATAATAATAATAATAAATTCGTACATGTCTATTAGTAGATGAACATGTGTAGTTTGCTGTTTGGATAAAATTTGAATTAAAATATTATTTCTTCTAATGATTTTACTGTTTAGAAGTAACTGGTTACATTTTATTGTCTTAGATTAATTTTATATACGTGACCCTCCTAGAATTTATGAAAATATATATGGTCAAAATAATAATTCCATACTTGTCACATCACTTATTCATTGTCTCTTTTGGTATGCTATACGTAAATTCAAGATTTTAAACATAGTTGATTAATATTCATATATTAAATATATGTCTCATAGCTTGTGATGTGGTGTATGGATTTTTAATAAAGTAAAGCAACTTTTGGAAGTATTCTCTCATTTTTGGAGTAGTGTGCCAAGTCTTGAAGAAAGAGAAAAGCATGTTAACTTTAATTTGGAATTTTGTTTATTCTATGTATGAAATCCTGCCTATATATATACGGTAAATATAAAGAGAGCCAAATGACAATTATTACACATGTATAAAATGATTATGCATTTAATTCTTACTTTACAGATTAATCCTACGTGATCTTTCCAAATTTATACGTTAAAGATATGGCGTAGGAAAGTATTATTTTTTTCCTTTTAGGAAGTAATACATAAATTTTTTTTCTACGAATTACAGTAAATTGTCATTTTAAAATTTTGATAACGATTCAAATCTTAAATTTTTGGATCATTACAATTTGGTATTAGAGCAATTTGAGTCGTGATAATTTAGAGTCGCTAAGCAGTTTGGAATTTTAGGCAAAATTTTAATGGGTGTATAATGAATTCATATATTTGTCGATAATTTGAGTGTGAAATTGAGGGGGAAAGGTGGGATTGGATAGGAAAAAAGTTGGTGGTGGTGGAGGAGGAGGAAAAAGGAGAAGCAAAGAGATTTTTTTTCCTCCTAATTTTTTTGGGATTCGGTTGCACTTTTTAAAAATTTTTGGGAGTATGGTTTCAATTATTATTTTTATTTAAATAAGAAGATATATTTGTCATTTCACAAAATTTCATTGAGAAAATTGGATAAAAATGAATGGAAATGATGATTTTCGCAATGAAATGTGTAAATAGAGTTGAAATGCAAAAAGATATAAGGTTGTGAGACATTTTGCAGAACGAACTTCAAACATAAGGACATCTTGTGTCAATATTCGTGTAATATTATTTTATTTAAAAATGTGTGGTTGAATATAAGTTTTGAAAAAAATCTATTATTGGTTTATTGGCCAAAACAAGGACAAATTTTTATTTAAATAAAATTAAAAGTTCAAAAAATTATAAAAAATATAAATATAAATTCTAACTAAATAAATTAAAATTTGAAAAAATAAAAACTAAAATTCTAAAAAATAAAAAATTTAAAATAAAAAATATGAAAAAATAAAATTGTTAAAATTTATAGGGGAAAAAAAAAATAAAACACATGCAAAGCTCTTAATGATTATTTAGATACAATTTCTAAAAAAATTAAATGAACACAAATAAAATTATTGTCAGTTCACATCATTATTTTTTTTTTTTGATTTTCCATATTTTTAACTCAATTTATTATTTATTTTTATTTTACTTCTATAGCAAAAAATAAAATTATAAGATTAACCAATTTTAAAATATATACGTTACTAGATAATATATCAACATAAAACTCTTCTATTTTTATTGAATAATCAAGTTTTATGGAATAAAATGTCATAAAATATTTTTTTTCAAAATTTCATACAAAACTCATTTTTAATAATCTCAAAACAGATCCTCAAAACAAAAATTTGAAAATAAAATCAAAACCTAAAAGTGAAAATTACAAATTAAATGGACAATAAAGTGAGAATGTGTGATTAAAAAATTGAGAAAATTTTGAACAGAAGGTAAATCTTGATAATGTATAATTGAAAATAAATGAATATGTAGAAAAAGTAATTTTCAGTTTCACGTTTGAAACAAGGATAATTCTACATGTATATTATGATATTCATAAAGATGTCCATAATATATATGTTAAATTTCATGATTAAATGGTTGAAAAAATTGTTTTCCAATTCTACAATAATGTTATTCTGCTTGTAAATTATGAATTTCTTTATGAAACCATAATGTATATATAACGGTTGAAACAAATACTGGTATAAGAATATGCCAAGCAGTCTCCAACATGAATCCAGTCCTGTCCTTTTGCCGTATACACGCAAACTTCACACATCCCACTCGGACAGTGAGACACAACTGTTCTGAAACGTTTGATTTGGATTAAAATCTGAATTTAATTTGACTCAAAATTAAATAATCTACTAATTTTAATCCCACAAAAGATCCTCTGAAACCCTAAATCGTCGTGGTTCCGTCTCCCCCTCCCTCACCTCACCGTATGGTTGTAATGTTGTATGCTCGCTTGGCGCGTCTCCAAATAATTTTTTGATCTCGAGTTCGGTATGAATCGCTTCTGTTCCTTTTTTTTTTTTCTTTTAAATATTTTCTTCGTTAATTGATGCTAAAGAAGAGGCCTTTTGTGCATGTTGAAATCTCTCTGTTTTTTTCTGAACATGTTGTTGGCCTTAATTGTTGTAATCTTTTGATTTTTGCCTGAAATTTGTTCGTACACTGTATGAAAGAAAATTATGAGCTCATGGCTTTGTTATTTTGATCTCATAAGTGACCAGAGTTTTTCGTGTTATGGAGTATATAAATATTACTTTACATCTGATAAATTGTTGTTCATGTACCGCTCCAGTTTGATATTCCCAAATTTTATAATATAGATGGCCCAAGCCTTTCTCACGAAGGCTGCTAATTAGATTTGTCTTTTTCCCGTATTTAAATATCAAATCTTTTAAGCTAACATGAATCCAAATACCAGTACAAAGCTTTATTAACCAGTTTCGGTCTGTGTATATTCTATCATTAATCTGCAATTTGTTTTGTTTTTTCAAAACCATTTGCATCAGTAGGCCCCAACATATTGTTATGTACTTGTATATACTAATTTGAGATTCTTTGTTTCTTTTTTCTTCGTGCAGCTGTTGAATTTTGAGAAAAAAAATAAAAGTAAAAATAAAGAAGGGCGCAGATAAGAGGTAGAGAAAATGGGTCACTGTGTGCATCACTGCAATAATGCTTTTTGTAAGCTAATTCAAACCAATCCTTGTTTGCCCAGGCCAAATCTTTTTCATTGGTTTTCTTACCCTACATAAGTAACGTCAAACAAGAACTCGTTAAATTTGAATGAGCGATCTCAGCCTTTCACGTCAAGTCATGTGAAACTGCGAAGTGAGCTGGGTGGTGTTAAAAGTAGTGAGAATTTGACAAATGAGATTTTTTCAAGCGTGCAAAAAGTGGGTAAAAGAACAGATATCAAGAAGATTTTAATACTAGGAGCTGGGCCAATTGTCATTGGACAGGCTTGCGAGTTTGATTTTTCGGGCACACAAGCTTGTAAGGCCCTAAGAGAAGAGGGATATGAGGTTATCCTGATTAATTCGAATCCTGCAACTATAATGACTGATCCTGATATGGCAGACAGGACTTATATTGAGCCAATGACACCGGAATTAGTTGAGCAGGTGCTCAGGAAGGAGAGACCTGATGCTTTATTGCCTACAATGGGTGGGCAGACTGCCCTCAATCTTGCAGTAGCTTTGGCTGAGAGTGGTGTGCTGGAGAAGTATGGGGTTGAGTTAATTGGGGCAAAGCTTGAGGCAATCAAGAAAGCAGAGGATAGGGATTTGTTCAAGCAGGCGATGACGAACATTGGGATCAAGACGCCTCCTTCTGGAATTGGGACAACTCTTGAGGAGTGTATCAACATTGCCAATTCAATTGGGGAGTTCCCCTTGATTATCCGGCCGGCATTCACCCTAGGTGGGACCGGAGGTGGGATTGCTTACAACAAGGAGGAGTTTGAGCTGATTTGCAAGTCAGGACTTGCAGCTAGTTTGACTTCTCAGGTTTTGGTTGAGAAGTCTCTGTTGGGGTGGAAAGAGTACGAGCTCGAGGTTATGAGAGACTTGGCCGACAATGTGGTGATTATTTGCTCCATTGAAAATATTGACCCAATGGGAGTCCATACAGGGGACTCTATCACTGTTGCTCCTGCTCAGACCTTGACAGATAAGGAGTACCAACGGCTTAGGGATTACTCAATTGCTATTATCAGGGAAATTGGAGTTGAATGTGGTGGCTCAAATGTTCAGTTTGCTGTGAATCCCAATGATGGAGAGGTGATGGTAATTGAGATGAATCCTAGAGTCTCAAGATCATCAGCTTTGGCCTCGAAAGCTACTGGTTTTCCAATTGCTAAGATGGCTGCCAAGTTATCCGTTGGTTACTCATTAGATCAAATTCCGAATTATATCACAAAGAAAACACCGGCTAGTTTTGAGCCTTCTATAGATTATGTTGTAACCAAGGTAATATTCACCCTCATTTCACTTTTTCTTTTCAATTATTATATTTGATTTAATGTTTTAGATTCAATTACATATGATTTACAAAATTTCTTGAATTATTGAGACATTATCTATAACTCATTGTTCTGATGTTTAGCTATTTGATGTCGATAATTTAATTGTCTTTCCTCCAGCCTCTTTTTTTTTTTTTTTTTTTTTTTTTTTTTTTTTTTTTTTTTTTTTTTAATTTTAAAACTGGGAGGTGATATCTATATTCGCCATATGTGATATCAAAGGTTAGTCTTTCTAACTAGAAAATAAATGGGTAAAATAAGGTGAAGTTCCTATTCCTTCTGCCAGTATACAAACTTTAGCCCGCAAGTTCTCAAGATCCACTATGTGGTTTTCAAAGATGTTTCTTATAGCTGTTAGTTGGTATTTTGTAGTATTGGACTAATGTTTTAGAACCTGAACTTTCTTTTCTCATTTTGTTCAACTTGTATAGATAGGTAAGATGAAGATGGTTAAAATAGATGTATAGATGGGCAGACAGAAAAATAACACAATAGTAAAATGGACATAGAAAAATAAATTAAGAAAATAAAAGTCCACATGAGCCTTAGTGATGATGTCTAATTAACACAATTTTTTTAAATGTTTGGTACTACTTCTAGCAGGTTTGTTTAGATAGGATAACATTTTCTACTTCCATCACATATTTTATCCTCAGCAATTTGGTTGCTTATTTCTCGTGGCCATTAATGTGGCTTAGTAATTCTTTCTACTTATTATACCCTTGTTTGAGCCCCATTTTGGGTGGAAGAATGCATTTTGAATAGAAGATTGATGGAGAATTTATGGTTAAAAATTAAGGAAAAGTTTTGAATTTATCTATAACATTATTTTATTGAAAAATGTGTGGTTGAAAATAAGTTTTGAAAAAATGAATTCTTAGAGGAATGGGGCTCAAACAGAGGCTATATTTGTATAGGTTTGACGAATATTTTCTCTTTTTCTAAAATTCTTTAGATACCTCGGTTTGCTTTTGAGAAGTTTCCTGGCTCAGAGCCAATTTTGACTACCCAGATGAAGTCTGTTGGCGAATCCATGGCAGTGGGTCGAACATTCCAGGAGTCCTTTCAGAAAGCAGTACGCTCTTTGGAATGTGGCTATTCTGGATGGGGTTGTGCACAGGTCATGGAACTTGAGTGGGATTGGGACCAATTAAAATACGGTTTGCGAGTCCCTAGTCCAGATCGCATCCATGCTGTATATGCTTCAATGAAGAGGGGAATGAAGGTTGATGATATCCGTGAGTTGAGTTACATTGACAAATGGTTCCTCACTCAGCTTAAAGAACTTGTAGATGTAGAACAGTATCTTTTGGCTAGGAGTTTGTCACAATTGACAAAGGATGACTTCTGGGAAGTGAAAAAGAGAGGGTTTAGCGATAAACAGATAGCTTTCGCAAGAAAATCCACAGAGAAAGAAGTTCGTTCAAAGAGATTATCTTTAGGTATTAAACCTGCATATAAAAGAGTTGATACATGTGCTGCCGAGTTTGAGGCTGATACGCCTTACATGTACTCATCCTATGACTTTGAGTGCGAATCAGCTCCCACCGACAGGAAAAAGGTTCTGATCTTAGGCGGAGGGCCAAATAGGATAGGACAGGGAATTGAGTTTGACTATTGCTGCTGCCACGCATCCTTTGCCCTTCAGGTTTGAGTTTTCCCATGAATTGCATGTGGATACATATTGGTGGATCTTTTTGATGATATTGGACATGCATATAATATCTGTGAACATTTGAGCAATATTTTACAGAAGGCCTGCATGAATTAATCAATGTAACTGTACCTGTATATGATGTGGTTACATGAGCACACTTTTCATATATGGCGTAATTCTGCTTATTTCAGATAATGCAGTGAAATGAATGTCTAATTGAAGAAGAAATGAACTTAACTAGATACCGATGTAAGTTTAAGATTTTGAGCTTGTCATCTTATATTTTGCTTTAACCAAAGACAGTCAGAAATCCGGCTATCCAGTTCTAGAAGATCTTTCTTGTTTTTGCTCTCAAGCTTCTTATTTGTTATGTTTTCACGGCCTTGTAATGGAGGGTATATAACTTGCCGATACTTGTAGGTTAAACTGAATAAAAGAAGCTGTCTGACGTTTTGTAAAAGACACGTTTTCCTGTCCAATAATTGTGTATTGTTGGATGTAACATAAAGTTTGTGGATGAATACCAGTATATGTACTGAGTGAAACACTTGATTAGTTTTACCCATTCTCAATGATCAGCCATCATAGTGACTGTCTTAACACTTGCAAGTTAGAGATTACTACTACCTTCCCGAATACATGTGGATTGCATTATTTCAAACAAATACATGGTACTTCTTAGTTTAATGGTTTAAACACTGCTTAGACCATGTTTGGCTAAGCTATAAGCAGCTTATTTGCTGTCTTTTTTTCCGCAGTAAATGCATGCTTACTCCGAAGTAAGCCAAGAAACTGTGCTTACAAGCGTAGTCAAATATGAAGTCTTCAGTGATTTGATTTCTCTGCAAAGCTTGTGTGTGATTTAATCTGCACATGCTTTTACGTGTAAAGTTAACAATTTAGCATTTTTATAATAATTCACAAACACAGTTGTACTGTCGTATTTGATTTGAATTAGTGTGACTAAAAGTAGACTCAAATTCTCACGTGATGGTCAAAAGTTATAAGAGGTTTTATTAATATTTTGTATTTATTATGATACGTTGATTTCTTTTTTTATTCTTTAGCCACAGACTAGTGGTATCATGAGCTTATGATGTATTATTTGTCTGCATAACATAAGGTAATGGGACATAAAAACTACTAAATGCCAATAACTAAGAATATGATAAAATCAGTACATAATATCGCTGTATTTTATCCCATATTCTTTTATGAGCACGTGTAATAGTAATACGCACACTGACGACGTTATGTATTTTTTCCATTTTTGCATTTTGCTGCCAGACTTTTCAGTTACTTTTGTGGAAACTTTTAAATTATACTTGTACA
This sequence comes from Olea europaea var. sylvestris, assembly GCF_002742605.1. Lineage (NCBI taxonomy): Eukaryota > Viridiplantae > Streptophyta > Magnoliopsida > Lamiales > Oleaceae > Olea > Olea europaea. The sequence continues at coordinate 37,094,900 of NC_036247.1, forward strand.
AATGAAGCACGCTCGTTACATGGTTGGGGGAAGCACACCAGTTAGTACTCCTAAATGAGTTCTTTCTGTTTCATTTGTTGTTTTTTTCTTTTTTCTGATTTGAGAGCTATGTTTTTATTTGTTGATATAGGATGCAGGATATGAAACAATCATGATGAATTCCAATCCTGAAACAGTATCTACAGATTATGACACCAGTGACCGACTCTACTTTGAACCTCTTACAGTTGAGGATGTTTACAATATTATTGACTTGGAAGGACCTGATGGCATCATTGTGCAATTTGGAGGTCAAACTCCATTGAAACTTTCTCTACCAATTCAGCAGTACTTAGATGAGGGCAAGCCAAGGTGCCGAAGTGGTCATGGATTTGTTCTTATTTGGGGGACATCGCCGGATTCTATTGATGCTGCTGAGGATAGGGAGAGATTCAACACAATCTTGAAAGAATTAGAGATTGAACAGCCAAAAGGAGGAATTGCAAAGAGTGAAGAAGATGCTCTAGCAATTGCATCAGATATAGGTTACCCTGTTGTTGTCCGGCCTTCATATGTTTTGGGTGGTCGAGCAATGGAGATTGTTTATAGCGATGACAAACTTGTGACTTATCTTGAAACAGCTGTTGAGGTGGATCCAGTGCGTCCAGTTTTGATCGACAAATATTTATCTGATGCCATAGAGATAGATATAGATGCACTTGCTGACTTGCATGGTAATGTAGTGATCGGTGGCATAATGGAGCACATTGAACAGGCTGGAGTTCATTCAGGCGACTCAGCATGCATGCTTCCCACAAAAACCGTTTCTCCTTCATGCCTGGACACTATTAGGTCATGGACTACAAAATTGGCAAATAGGTTGAATGTGTGTGGACTCATGAACTGCCAATATGCCATTACAGCTTCTGGGGACGTTTTCTTGCTCGAGGCTAACCCCGTGCATCCAGGACAGTCCCTTTTGTTTCCAAGGCAATTGGCCACCCACTGGCTAAATATGCTTCCCTTGTCATGTCAGGGAAGTCCCTTCATGACCTGTCATTCACAAAAGAGATTATACCAAAATATGTCTCTGTGAAAGAAGCTGTTCTTCCATTTGACAAATTTCAAGGGGCAGATGTTCTTCTAGGTCCTGAGATGCGTAGCACAGGTGAGGTTATGGGTATCCATTACGAGTTATCAATTGCATTCGCAAAGGCACAAATAGCTGCAGGACAGAAGCCACCACTTTCAGGAACCCTCTTTCTGAGCTTAAATGATTTGACCAAGTCTCAACTTCCAACTATCGCCCGAGCTTTTCTGGGACTTGAATTCACAATCGTTGCAACCTCAGGGACAGCTTGTGTTCTTGAACTAGAAGGTTTACCAGTAGATCGATTACTGAAGATGCATGAAGGGCGACCTCATGCTGGGGACATGATAGCTAATGGGCAAATTCAGATGATGGTGATTACGAGTTCAGGTGACAGTTTTGACCAAATTGATGGACGGAAGCTAAGGAGGATGGCTCTTGCTTACAAGATTCCCATTATAACCACAGTTGCCGGCGCTTTAGCCACAGCTGAGGCAATTAAGAGCATGAAAAGCAAGGAGATTGAGATGTCAGCTCTTCAGAACTACTTCAGTCTTGATAAGGAAGAGGAGAGCAATAAAAATTTGCAATCAATCTCCTCCTCTCTTTAAGTAGTTACAACACTTGAGCAGAGTGTACGTGTTGGTGATGATGTTTTTATACTTGTATTGACCTTGTTGCCTCGATATCACTAGGTATTTGATATGGCCGTCAGAACTTAAATTAATTTGTTGGATATGACGCTTAAGTTTCTTTTTGCTAGAAAAAAAAATAATTAAACTGAAAATAATCCAAATTATATTGAAATGACTTTTATAATTTTTATTTTTATTTATTTATTTATTTTTTGATTCGAGTAATATTTAAAGAAAGGGAAAGAAAATAGAAATATCTGTCAACTAAACAGTAAAATAGAATGCATTTCAAGAATTAATTTTTTCTTCTATAAAAGGCCTTGACATTTGACCATGAGAAGATACTTTTAGCACTCATGTTATATGTGCAGAAATGATTGATAATTTTTTTGATAGATTGTCAACTAAGAAGATTTTATTGATTGTTGTACAAAAAATATAGTTGAATCAAATAATGTAGTGTTATCAGTTATAGATTTGTAATGCTCTATGTAAATTAATTTTATTTTAAGTACCTCTAATTTAGTCCTTGTTTGACAATCATTAATTTTATTTTATTAATTTTTTTTGGGGGAAAATGAATTTTAAAATGATGATTTTTTTGAGAAAAAAAAATTGAAGTGTAAAATATTTTCTTTTTTTTGGGTAGCGTAGGGTAGGGGAGCGTGGGGTGGCGTGGTGTGGGGAATTAAGGTGTCAAACTGTTGCTTAATCCCCTTAAACTGCATCTCTCTCTCTCTCTCTCTCTCTGCCCTATATGCATGAACCGAATCTCGTTTCACACCCTTATGTCATAAAACTTGAAAAAGCCAAACCCCAAAAGCTAGTAAATGAAGTTGGAAAACTCAAGACTATATAAACCGCACAAAAGAAGCCCATACTTCGGATGTGGAATTCAGGTGCTTATATAACCCAATGGGAACCATAACAAACCATCACGCTTCTGACTCGACGTCCACGTCGAGCAAGTGCTCATATACCTTAAGTGGTAATCGAGACCGAAAGACATGGTGCCCGCTCTAATATTATTGTCATAGAACTTGAAAGAGTCAGACCCCAAAAGTTAATCAATGAAATTGGAGAATCCAAACCTATATAAACCGCACAAAAGAAGCCATGCTTCCGACGTGGGACTGAGGTGCCCATAGAACCATTACTCCTTACCCCACTCCCTTTCTAGATTTTCATCAACTCTAGTTCATCTCCGAAATCCCAATTCAAGAAGGTATCTCAATATTCAATCACAAATTCTCGCCAGTTGGTTCGAAGTTGATCCGAAATTCATCAATTTTCCGAATGGAAAGGCACCTACTTGAAAGCTGGAGCAACTAAAGACAATCCGCCGAGAGCTCGCAGTGAGCTCCCAACGTGGGTTTGGGCACTCCAAGGAGCTTCTTAACCTCATCAAATCCATTGGCAAGACCCGATCCAAGGAGGAGGAGGACCGCATTGTTTTGCGCGAAATATATACCCTTGAAACTCGGTTATCTAGCCCGAATACTCCGAAGTACAAACTCAAGGAGTATCTAATGCGTCTCATTTATGTTGAGATGCTGGGCCACGACGCGTCATTTGGATATATTCATGCTGTTAAAATGACCCACGATGAGAGTTTATTGTTGAAAAGGACTGGTTATTTGGTGATGATTTTGTTCCTGAATGAGGATCATAAAAGAAATGGTAATGAATTGAATTCCAAAACAGAGATGAATAAAATCTACTGAGTATATTAATTATTTTCTCAATTCTCGTGTATACATTTGGAAGAAAGATGACCTACTTATACAGCATTGCTGTAACAGAATTATACAGAAAGTCGGTAGTTTGTTGCACACCTATTTACACACTAGCAGCCTAACAAAATTGGAATCAATTTAATTTCATTGATCATATGCACAAGCTGCCCTCATTCCAGTGCATTCTAGATCCTTCATGGCTTAAGTCATCCGAGCTTCACAATCATCTTTTAGTTTCAATAGCCCCCCTCAAGATGGAGAGTGGATGTCTTCCACTCCCATCTTGGACAAATGAAGATAAAAACTATCAGAGGGAATAGGCTTGGGAAATATATCAGCAACTTGAGAACTAGTCTTAACATGTTTTGTGACAAAACTTCCTTATTGAATTTTGTTGCGCACCAAATGACAATTTAGCTCAATATGCTTCGTTCGCTTGTCGAACACTGGATTAGCTCCTATGTGTAAGGTTGCCTGATTGTCGCAGAATAATTCGGCAGGTTGTGAATGAGGGACTTGCAGATCATTAAGGACATATCTAAGCCACGTTAGTTCACAACACGCAGTTGCCATTGCTTTGTATTCTGCTTCTGTTGAGGATCCTTCTTGGATCTCCAAGATATCAATGAAGACGCAATAGCTAGTGATTGACCTTTGAGAATTTTGACATGCTCCCCAGTCTGAATCACTATAAGTTATAAGTTGCAAATTGGACAATGATAAGAACAACAACCCTTGACCCGGTGACCTCTTGATGTACCTGAGGACTTTATGTGCAGCATTGAGGTGTCGTACTCTAGGAGTTTGCATGTATTGGCTCAGCAAGTGTACTGAATAAGATAAATCAGGTCTGGTGATTGTTAAATAAAGTAATCTTCCCACAAGTCTTCTATACATGGCAGGGTCAGACAAGGCTTTTCTTTCATCTTTGGACAATAGTGCTTTGATCAAGTGGAATCTTGGCTGGAGTGACCCCAATATTACTTGAATCAGTTAAAATGTCTAATGCATATTTCCTTTGACAAATTTGGATCCTCTTTGTTGATCGAGCAACTTCAATTCCAAGAAAATACTTAAGATTCCCCAAATCCTTAATCTCAAATTTGTTATCCAATGATACTTTGAGGGAGTTTATAATTTCCACATTGCTTCCAGCTATTATAATATCATCGACGTAAATCAATATGGCTGTAAAAGAACTTCCTGTGCTCTTTGTGAAGAGGCTGTAATCAGCCTAGGACTGATGAAATCCTTGCTCAGTAATGAAAATGGATAACTTAGAGTACCATTGTCGTGACGCTTGCTTAAAACCATATAAACTCTTATTAAGTTTGCACACTTTTGAGCTTCCATTGATGGGGTATCCAGGAGGCATATGCATATAGACTTCCTCCTCCAAGTCTCCTTGCAAGAAGGCATTGGTCACGTCAAATTGGTGTAGATACCAACCTCTCACTACTACTACTGCAAGTAATGTCCTCATTGTTACCAATTTTGCCACAGGCGAAAAGGTTTTATGGTAGTCTATCCCTTCCAGTTGGGTGTAACCCTTTGCCACGAGCCTTGCCTTATGTCTTTCGATTGTTCCATCAGCATTAAATTTCACTTTGTACACCCATTTACATCCTATGGGTACCTTTCCAGGGGGCGAATCGGTGACAGTCCAAGTTTGGTTTGACTCAAGCACCTTAATTTCAGCTTGCATAGCTTCATACCATTCAGGAAACTGGACAGCCTTTTGGTAAGTAGTAGGTTCTGGATGTTCAAGTAAGGATGAAGAGAAGACTTTGTACTTATTAGACAATCTATGATAAGAAAGTGTTGCATTTAGAGGAAAAGCATTACCTGAGATTATGGCACCCCTTTTCTTGGCAGACTCTTGAGAATGGGTGAGTGAGGAAGCTTGTTGACATATGAAATCCTGTAGATAAATAGGCGTTCTTCTATTTCTGTCAGACTTGCGAAGGATATGAGGACCATTTGAGGCATTTGGTGACAATTCCAATTCAATAGAATTATGGTTTGTTTCTAGTGAGTCTATTTCTTGACTAGGATATTGTGAGGTTCTCATTTGTAATTGAGGACCAGGATTAATGGGATAGCTTAGGTTAATGTTGCTTGGCTGAGTATAGGGAAGACTTTCAAGACTTGGCAATTTATAGGTGGGATTTGATGATTTATAATCGATTTCAATGGCAAATGATTTCCAGGGAAATACATTTTCATAGAATATCACATCTCTTGATGTGAATACTTTATTAGTTTCCATGTCCAACAATTTATAGCCTTTGGTCCCAAAAGGATAACCTAAGAAAATGCATTTCTTTGCCCTTGAGTTGAATTTATTCCTATTGTGTGCGAGGGTGCTAGCAAATGCAAGACACCCAAACAATCTTAGATTTGAATAGTTTGACTTAGTCTTAAAGAGAAGCTCGAATGGTGTTTTGTTATCAAGGATAGGACTGAGAGTTCTGTTTATAAGAAAGACAGAAGTTTATATGCAATCATTCCAATACATCATGGGCGGATTCACTTTGGAATCTCAAGGCTCTAGCTACATTTAATATATGTTGGTGCTTCCTCTCAACGATTGCATTTTGTTGGGGAGTTTCAACACACGTGGTTTGGTGAATGATACCCTTTTCCAAGTAAAATTGTTTCAGATTAAACTCCCCTCTATTATTAGTTCTGATTATCTTGTTTTTCGAGTTAAATTGTGTTTCAATCATTGTGTAAAAATTTTTCAAGGCTGTAGATGCATTAGATTTTAATTTCAGTAAATAAACCCAAGTGCACAGGCTATGATCATCAACTATGGTAAGAAAATATTTTGATCCATCATAGGCAACATTAGTGCAAGGACCCCATAAATCACAATGAATCCAATCAGAACAATCTTTGGACCTGTGTTGGCTAATTGTGAATGGTAATCTATGCATTTTTGCTAGAGGGCAAATAGCACAATACTTTAGGGTGTGTTTTGTTTTAGGACATAAATCATTTAAGTCCATCCTAGAATTTGAAAGATGACCCAACCTGAAATGCCATAAATCGAAATTTTCTTGGCTGTCATTAGCAGAGACTGATAGAGCAGCTTTATTGACTAATCTAGGCAAGTTTTCATCAGGGATAGTAGGGGAGACTTCTCTTGGCACCAAGTGATACAGCCCCTTCCTCAGTTCACCCAGACCAATCGTCTTCCAAGTTGTAAGGTCCTGCACATAACACAAGTTAGAAAAAAAAGATAAGGCAGCAATTAGATCCTTGAGCAAGTTTACTTGCGGATATGAGGTTAAAAGAGAAAGATGGAACACATAGCACATCACGAAGCAACAAGTTTTCTGTGATTTTAAAATTTCCTATGTGAGTGGCCGAGGCTATAGCACCATTAGGTAATGCGACAGGTTGAGAAATTTTGGATTTAATGGTTGTGAGGAATGAAATTGAGCATACCATATGGTTTGTGGCTCCCATGTCCACAATCCAAGGTATGGTAGTGCTAAATTCATTAGTGTGAGTAGATGAACACGTGTAAGTGCAAGAGATTCTGGATACATTTATGTGTTTTGGAGAAAGAGAATTCAAACCCTGAACATGATTGGTAGAGGATGAATGAGGCTGATTGATTGATGGCTTAATTAGAGCCATCAACTGAGTATATTCCTCCTGAGTCAAAGCTACTTGATTTTTGTCACCAGTTTGCTCCTATGCAGATCCCATAGAAGACGTATTCTGATTTGTGGAGGTGAAATTCACTTGCGATTTGCCATAGAACTTATGGCCTGGTGGGTATCCATGAATTTTGAAGCAACTGTTGATAGTATGGCCAGGCATTTGGGAATGTGTGCATGTTGGCTTATCCTTATTGGCTTTGAAACACCTTTCTGATGAGTGACCGGCCATTTTACAAAAGGTGCAGTAATACTTATCCAGTGACCTTGTATTTCTTTTTTGTGCTTCCCTAATAATTGTCCTTGACACTAATGCTATTATTTTAGAAACATGAACATAATTGGAGATTTGCCCTCTCTTTTCTTCCTACTGTATTAGTTAATATACTTTATTTAATTTTGGGAATGGCTTTATGTGTAGAATCTGAGCCTTGAGACCTTTGTAGGAATCATTAAGTCCCATGAGAAATTTCATTACCCAATCTCATTCCTGATTGCTAACCACAGTTTTTAACCCCCCACAAGTACAGTTGGGAATAGATTCATAGTTTATCAATTCATCAAGAAGTGTTTTGAGTTTTGAAAAATAGGTACTTACAGTGTCCTGTCCTTGCGTAAGTGCTGCAATGCCTTGCTTGATTTCATATAATCTAGGGGCATTTTGTTGCTCAAGACGTTGCTCTAAGTCTACCCAAAGTTGATGTGCCATATCAACGAATAGTGTGCTTGCCTTACTGCCCACTGTTATGGTGTTTTGTAGCCAGGTAATAACAATGTCGTTACAACGAAGCCAATATTCCATCAAGGGACTCTCTATATCAGTTGGTTCACAAATGCTCCCGTCGATGAATCCAAGCTTATTTTTGATTCTCAGGGCCCTCTTTATTGACCTTGCCCAAGAATGGTAGTTGTTTGCGTCAAGCATTTGTGTGACAAGTAGAGGTCTTGAGTCTTCATTTGCCCCAATGAAGTATGGGCTGTTGGGAAGAGATGGATCATGAGAATTTGTATTTGAGTTTGAGTTTTGAGGTGTTGTTTGATTTTGATTAGCATCAGTGTTGATACTGTTGCCATCGATTTCAGCTATCATAGCTCTGACACCATAAAAGAAATGGTAATGAATTGGATTCCAAAACAGAGATGAATAAAATCTGTTGAGTATATTAATTATTTTCTCAATTCTCGTGTATACATTTGGAAGAAAGATGACCTATTTATACAGCATTGCTATAACAGAATTATACAGAAAGTCAGTAGTTTGTTGCACACCTATTTACACACTAACAGCCTAAAAAAATTGGAATCATTTTTTTTTCATTGATCATGTGCATGAGCTGCCCTCATTCCAGTGCATTCTAGATCCTTCCTGGCTTAAGTCATCCGAGCTTCACGATCATCTTTTAGTTTCAATAGATCACGATTTGATAATTTTGATTGTCATTACGATACAGAAGGATTTGAGGAGTGATAACTATTTGGTGGTTTGTGCGGCTCTTAATGCCGTGTGTAGGTTGATTAATGAGGAGACAATACCTGCGGTGTTGCCGTAGGTGGTGGACCTCTTGGGGCATCAGAAAGAAGCGATGAGGAAGAAGGCAGTGATGGCGCTCCACAGGTTTTATCAGATGGTGCTAGGGTCGGTCTCCCATCCGATTTCCAATTTCCGTAAGGTGTGCTTTCTCAATGGATAAGCACTTGTGCATTGGAAAAGAGTTATCTAACTGTTTTTTTCTTTTTTCATTTTTTGATTATGATTGTATATGTAATGCATTAATAATGAACATGGATATGTCGTGGTATATAATGCAAACGTCGATAATTCTACTTACCCACTTGTTTAGATGAATGTGGAAAAGTTAAATTGGTTGGCTTTTCTTTTTGAGTTGTAAGCAGAATATGTTATATGGAATATGAAAATATTGTTTTATGCAAAATAGATATAGCATCATGATAAGGATTTTGTATGGTATTGGATATTTTCACGATCACGTGTTTATGTGGAAGTAATTTTTCTTAAACTTAGCATAAGTTTTCACTTATATTATTAGACTTATATCTCGTGTATACATTTATTTATTTATTTTTACTTTTATTGGCTTCGAGCAATAATCGGTGGTTTTTAGTTTTGTTTAATTTTTTATTATGAATGATATATATTATGTCCTGGCGTCATTTAAGAACACACGTAAATCATATAAGTTTCCTGAAAGAAGAGAGTGGGACACTTGTCTGTGTCTGTTTGTCAATTTTACATGGATATTTGTACGCATTGCAATAAAATAGAGTGGCGTCAACAATGTTTGGGAGCTAAATTTTTTTTTTCTTATTTAATGGTTTTATTGATTTTGGGAGTTAAATTTTTTTTTTCTTATTTAATGTTCACATTGATTTGCTTGTGTATCGGGCAAAAAATGTTCTTAATTTCCGAGAATTTATTGTCTTTTTTTTGTTGTTGCTGAGCCTTTGTGACAATGATCCCGGTGTTATGGCCGCAACTCTTTGCCCTCTTTTAGATCTTATTGCAATTGATGTTAATTCTTTCAAGGATTTGGTGGTTAGTTTTGTCAACATTCTTAGGCACGTAGCTGAACGCAGATTGCCAAAGAGTTATGATTATCATCAGATGCCTGCTCCATTTATTCAGGTACGTAGAACGTTTTTGTAAATTTTGATTTTTATATAGGCATGTTCTCATATACTCAACTTTGAATGTATTATAACTGGACCAATATCATACTTCCATGGTGTTTTTTGGGGGTAAAACCAGGAAGTTACTTGCATTTGTTTCAGTAAAACTTTTGCACTAAAGTTTCTTATTTCTACCAAATTCTCAAATATCAGTATTTTGTGAATTTTTTCACTAAGGTGTTGTCTGGTAAAGATTTTCATTTCAATTAAAAGTAAATTTCCTACCATCGCCACAGTCTTCAGCCGTCTTTTTTGACTAGAGCTCTCACACGTGGGACCCGCCTGCCACACTCAATGGTCAGTTTCTTGCTTTTCAACGGTCAAATTCTTGCTACTAATCTCTTCCAGACAGGCCATAAGTCTTGTTTGAAAGTGATTTTTCAAAATGACTTTTTTCCCACAATCATTTTTAACCACACATTCTCAAAAAAATAAAATAATAATAATAATAAAAAATAAAAAAATAAAAATAATTTTTACATTTCCTTATAATTTTGTCATACTTTTTAACTACACATTCTCTTAAAAAATTACTTTTTGAAAAATTACTCTCACAAGCACTAAAATTAATATTCTTATTTGTCGTGCAGAAAAAACAATTGTTAAGAGGAAAAAGAACCAAAAAAGTACAAAAGCTTTGTAAAGCACATACCTTTCATGGTTTTACGGTACTTTGGAATAATTGCGTGCTTGGACGGGCTTTTAACACACAGAAAAGACGAAATTAATCTCTCGATAAGAATCTTAATTGGCAATTATGGCAAGTCTAATAGTTCAAGGAATGCTCTTTCACTTCTGAAGTTGTGATAGGAAATACTACTTGGTTTCCAATTTTTTCCTCTTCCTATTTGTTTTGAGTTTGGATTGATCCTTTTGAAAATTTTAATGTTGAGTACACGCACAAATCAGGTCACGTCACTATTTTTGTGGGGATGGGTTGTGTGGCTGGGAAAATAGACAGATTTGGAGTTTTATAAGGAATCAATTGACAAATATACTAGTGATTGAAATCTTTAGAGTTACGTGATAAGAGTCAATGCATAGTATTTTTGTCCCGGTGGATTTCTCATTGATTTACGAAAAGTATGGAATTTTGGGTTACTAATTAGTGAAATACTGGGCAATCTAAAAGTTTTTTGAATGATATTCCAGAAAAGAGTATTCTAGAAAAGTTCGTAGAGTTAGGGGAAATTCTCTTCTTAGACGAAATGATCAAGGAATACTCGGAGACTCATTTACAAAAGAAACAAGTGTAACATCTTGTCAAGCTTTAATTGATGTACAACGACGCTTAATTGATGTACAACCTAACAAAAATGTATAGTTTGCTAGGATTGGATTCATATTTTTTCCTACAATTGCTGCTAAGGACACCTTTGTTTAAGTTGTAAAATAGCGTACTGTTGACACATAAAAATTCAGCCCAAATCGAACGGCCCAAAGAATGAAACTCAATTGGAGGATCCCCAAATCAGATAGCCTAAAGAATGAAGCCCAATCAAACAATTCAAAATGAAGGCCCAAATAAGGAGGCCCAAGAACGCGGTAACGCCATTGCCCAAGTTTGCAAGTCGCCCAGAATCTGAACGAATGGAGTGCCATGCAGTCGCCCAGAGCTGTTACTCTATTCTCGCCCAAACCTTCAAGTCGCCCAAGATCTTAGCAAACATAAAGCGTTGTGATTATCAAGAAGTGCAGTTATCAAAGCAGTTATTAAAGTAGCCATATCACGTTCCATGATTCAAGGAATTCAATCGAAAACGGTTGAACGACGAAGAGTAATGGCAGCAGTTAAAAAAGGCAGTTTTCATGACAAGTTGGCCATTACGAGGAAAGTGGACAGTTGTAGAACGATCAAGCAGTTTTTAGGCGGTTGATCACAAAAAGATCATCCATGGAGTATAAAACGGAGAAAAGACATAGAGCAAAGGATCGAATCAAAAACTCTCGAACAAAGAACATGTAATTTTAATTTCCTTAGTTTAGACTTAAACACTTTTTTCAGTAACTCATGCGCCCCTTTGAGGCACTTTGTTTTTAATTTCCAACTGTAAAGTCATCGCCAATAAAAGAACACTCCTTTTTGGGACTTTGTCTCAAGAGGTTTGTCCCTTACACAATCGTCTGATCCCTTTTAATTGTTAGCGATTAACCCGCGCGAAACACGTACATTTAAATATTTAGTAACCTTTTTTTTTTTTAAATCGTAGACGTGGGATTTATGTAATGTACTTAGGCATGTGTTTAGAAAAGCAATCACAAGTTACTCTTTGGCTCTTCCTGGTATTCTCTGTCTGTCTGTCTTCTTGACCAGGTGATGATTTGTTATCACAACTCAGCCCCCGTACGTGCTCTGTATGGTATGGCATGGATCCTCCAGAAAAAGTATAGGCTAAGATCTTTATGAATAAAACTTGGAAGAGTAAATTAAATGACATATAAAATGTATACTCCTCTTTTTTGGAACAAATAGAGAATACTATTTAGCTGCGAAGGACGTGAATTGGTTAGGGCTTCAGCTTGGAAGAATACCTAAATTTATATATTATCTTCAGTTTTCTTGCAATTTATGCATCTGTTTGTTAATTATTAATGGTTGTCTCTTCTGTTGTGCAGATTAAATTAATGAAAATTCTGTCATTACTGGGTAATGGCAACAAAAAGTCCAGCGAACAAACGTATACTATTTTAGGTGACATAATGAGAAATGCGATTCAGCTAGTAATATCGGGAATGCTATTCTTTATGAGTGCATATGCTGTATACATCCCAACCCAAAGTTACTTGAATCTGCGGCTGACATGATTTCAAAATTTTTGAAGGTCTGTAATTTGCAAATTGGTGTGCTTTGTTTTTTGGGTTTTTGGATCTTCCAGACCTACATGTTTATCTGATGAAGAGTGATAATCACAATTTGAAGTATCTTGGAATTGATGCTCTCCGTCGGGTGATAAGAATAAGCCCAGAAATTGCATAGCAGCACCAACTGGCGGTCATTAATTGCTTAGAGGTGAGAAATGCTGTTTTCTCATACAAATGGAAGCGATATTTATTTGATGGAACAATGAAAACGCTGGCTATATTGCTCCATTTGTTTTCAGTTACTCAAGCTCATACTTATCTTAGTGGCCGTACGTGTGTTATAATTATCTCAGCGTGCACATCAGCAATTTGGCTGAGTGCGCAGAAAATAACTTCCCATTGTAAGTTTTAAAATCATACATCTTGCTACTGCAAATTACCAATTGATATACGCCCAAAATATTTATCATTTCAGCTGGAAACTTATTAATTTAATATAATAGATTTATCTTGTGCATTCTAAAAGCAGATTGACCTTAAATTTTCATTAGATGATCCAATTTGAGCATTAATAAACTCTTCTATCTGATGAAACAAGGTTTACTACTGTGTGAAGGTTTTATGGGATGAAAAAGTGGGACTAGGACTGAATTCATATTTGTAGAAGACAAATAATAATTGGAGGAATGTCAAGGTCACCTTGTGTCTGAGATAATGTATAGTTAAGGGGATTAAAGGAAAGTTATGGATAAAAGAGATGTATGGATGCTAGATGTAAAAAAGGAAACACCTAGAAAATGAAAAAATATTTCATGACTTAGATTTTCATATTAATTTCACTTCAAAATCTGACATACTTCTCAGTACAGGACCCAGATGATACCCTAAAGCACAAGACATTTGATCTACTTTTTAAAATGACGAAGTCATTGTTGATCGAATGATTGATTACATGTTAAGCATCAACGATCATCATTACAAAACTGAGGTAGCGTCGGGAAGTGTTGAACTAGCAGAGCAATTTGCACCCAGTAATCAGTGGTATATACAGGTTACCTACCAATTCATACTGTTTTTATTCTTTTCCTTGTGACTCTGCTTTTATATTTTTAAAGTCACTAATTTTTATTTTTATTTTTTTATTTTTTGCTGTGTTTATATTTTTTAGAGCATGAATAAGCTATTTGAGCATGCTGAGGACCTAGTTAATACTAAAGTTGCACATAACTTGATGCGGTTGATTGCCGAGGGATTTGAAGAGGATAATGATACTGCAGATAGTCAACTCAGATCATCTGCTGTATGTATCCTAAAAAGTTTCTTTTTTGTTTTGCATCACAATTCGCACGCCTTGTGCTAGTGTAGACATGTTCATTGATTTTTAACAATCCTTTCGAGTTCTGAACTCATCTGTTGTTATTTTGAATAATTATCCTTTGACCAATAATTCATGCAGGTATTTTTCTACTTAACGCATATAAATATGCTAGTAATTCATGTTGTAGTTTTGATGGATTTCATGACTTGTAGTGATCCACGAAAAAAGCACACATCATATTTATGAGAATTACACAAATAAAGCACAAGTTTTCATGTAAGGAGTATTACCAATCTGAGAACAAGAAGTAAAAGACTGGCCTCGAAATTGTACAAACCATGTTAAAAACGGAATCAGACTAATGTAGTAAACCCCATTTGCTGTTGCTGATATTTAAGCACTTGTGCAGCAGTCCCTGTCAGTGTCTGTAGCATACAAGTGGCTGCTTTTGGCAGCGCCCAAATTTCACAGGCGAAACGTCAGTAAAAGATGAGAGTGAAAGAGAGATGAACATAGAAGAATTGGGAGAAAAGAGAGGAAATCTCTATAATAATGAAAAATATAAATGAGTATCCAAATGATTAAACAAGACCGGTCCTTTTTATATTAGATTAGAAATCCTTTACAAGAGTGGGATCTAGCCAGGATAACGAACGAGAAATTTAAAAATTAAATACTGATAAGTTTTATGAGAAAATAAATTAATATCTATTTTCTAAATACATGCATAAAATAAGTACGTATTTTTTTTTATCTCTCTGTAGGGCCAAGTTCTAGCAAATACCAAGGTAAACCGAGCTCAGTTTCACCAAATAGATCGACACCACCAACGAGTTGAGACAACGCCGAAATACCACCACCAATTCCCACCTCCAGTTGCTACAATATATTCACAAAGAGTTGGACAAGATGAAGAACAATAATATGTCCACACGAAAACGAAAAAGGTCATATGAAAGAGGAGAAGCCGAGAGAAGCAGTCACAGAGAGAGATGGAACTTTCTTCATAGTGGAGGCCGAGAATATAAGCCAAACAAGTGACCAAACAAGGTAAGTTAGGTTAGGTTTATTTAGTGGACCAAACAAGGCTCGATTCAAAATAATAGGCTTCAAATTAATATCATAGCCCTCCAAGAAAATGGGACGGAACGTGAGCAACACTATTAACAATAGGTTGCTTCTAACAGTTCATAGGAATGTGGATTGGGTTGTCTCGATAATTGTGTCGACATACAAATCAATTATATGGCCAAGGCCGACTGATAATAGATAAAACTGGGGTTACATCATAGCCCAGGGGGTCGTTTGACAACAAATTGCCTAACAACCTTCACATTGGTGTCAAAAGACTTGCAAAAAGAAAATGTCTCCCATTAGTGACACCTCTAATAGAAAACCAATAAAATTGGAAATCATTTACTTGTACCAATGTTTAGAAGTTCCTTGCAACTTCTAAACTTTGCCAGTGGCAGTACCTTCTTCCCCATATCAGAAGGGTTGTAGTGGGTGTGGACCTTTTCAAGTCTTACCACCTCTTGAGATACTATATCTCTAATGAAGTGGAGTCTAACATCAATGTGTTTAGTGCGCTCGTGAAAAACAGGGTTCTTGCATAAATGTATAGATGACTGACTATCAGAATACAATACCACATAATCAGTCAAGTCACATAGTTCATGAAGAAGGCCTCTAAGCCATAGAGCTTCTTTAATAGTTTTAGTAGTAGCAATATATTCTGATTCTATAGTGGATAGTGCAACAATATGTTGTAACTGTGATTTCCAACTCACACATGAATTAGATAAGGCAAATACGTAAGACGAAGTGGATTTCCTACCATCCCTATCTCCCACGTAGTCAGCATCTACAAAACCCTTTAATTTTATACCTTCTTTATTAGGACTAAACTTTAAACTTACGTCACTTGTACCCTTCAAGTACTTTAATAGCCACTTTAGCGCTTCCCAATGTTCAGGGCCTAGATTAGCCATGTATCTACTGAGAGTACTAACGGCAAAACCTAAATTCGGTCTAGTGCAAACTATCAAATACATTATGGAGCCAATCACATTAGAGTAAGGCACTCTACTCATGTATTCTACTTCACGCTCATTGCAAGGGGATTGTTCCTTCGATAAAACAAAATGATTAGCAAGAGGCAACTTGACAGGTTTGCAATCACTCATATTAAATTTTTTCAATACTTTGGATATGTATGAAGACTGATGTAAAAACAAAACAGAATTTGACCTATCTCTTTCGATTTCAATACCTAAGATTCTCTTAACCTTACCTAGGTCTTTCATGTCAAATTCACACTTAGTTTTGCTTTTCTGTTATTTATCCACTTAGAGGATGATCCAATCAAAAGCATGTCGTCCACATAGAGCAACAAAAACAGATAATTATCATAAGTCTCATTGTGTTGAAAATACAAGCAGCAATCAAATTTACTTCTTTGAAACCCTATAGTGAGTACAAAGAAATCAAACCTCTTGTACCACTGTTTAGGAGATTGTTTTAACCCATACAAGGATCTTCTCAGAAAATACACATAATCAGGTTTTAATTTATCCTTAAAACCTTTTGGTTGATTCATAAAAATTTGTTCATCAAGCTCACCATGTAAAAAAATAGTTTTTACGTCAAGTTGTTCAAGTTCCCAGTGAAAGTGTGCAACCAATGCTAGCATGACCCTAATAGTAGTGTACTTAACAACTGATGAGAAAATCTCATTATAATCAACGCCCTCCTTCTGTGTATAGCTTTTAGCTACTAACCTAACTTTAAACCTTAGGGGTTCCGAATTGCTAGTACATTCCTTAACCTTAAAGACCCATTTGCAATCAACAATTGATTTGTTCTTAGGCCTAGGTACTAGCTCCCAAGTATGATTCTTTTCTAGAGAACCCATCTCTTCTTTCATTGCCTTAAGCCATTCATTAGATTGATAACTGCTTATTGCCTCTTTAAAAGTCTTTGGCTTTTTATCAGCTAGTTCTTCATAACTAGCCATGGCGAAAGCTAATTCAGATTCAAAACCAAACTTTCTAGGTTATCTCGTTTGTCTCCTCTCTCTATCCTTAACTAAGTTATAGTTAGCTAAAGGATTTTCTTCCTTATAGTGCTCTTCTATATCTACTTCGTTACTATTCTCCACCTCGGGTTCCTGAGCTTGAGTCTCCACCTCATTTGAAGCAGTAGGGGCAGGTGGACTGAGTTTTCCTAACTCCACCTTAAACTGGTCTCTCTCTTTACCTGGTTCAGCTTCACTCTCAGGTTCAGTTTCCCTTTAATACACGGCATCTCATTCTCGTTAAACGTGACATTCCTATTTATGATGATCTTAACCCCTTTTTGGCTTCTATCCCATAACCTATAACCCTTAACACCCTCGGGGTATCCTAGAAAGACACACTTCCTAGCTCTATGTTCCAGCTTACCCTCACTTTGATGAGAAAAAGCTGTACAGCCTAAAGTTCTAAGCATCGAGTAATCACTCAGTTTACCCAACCATCTCTCATGTGGAGTGTCACCATTCAATGCAGCAGAAGGAGTCAGATTAATCAAATAACAAGCTGTCATAACAACCTCACCCCAAAATGACTTGGGAACACCAGATCTAATCATCATGCAACGTACTTTATCAAGTATGGTCCTATTCATCATTTCTGCTACCCCATTTTGCTGAGGAGTGTAAGGAACAGTCTTATATCTAGTTATGCCGCTTTCTTTACACATACTATCAAATTCCTTATTGCAGAATTCTAGGCCGTTATCTGTCCTTAAAAATTTGATTTTCTTACCAGTTTGATTTTCCACTTGTCTCTTTCAATTGTTAAAACTATTAAATGTCTCAGATTTATCCTTCAAAAGATAGACCCACACTTTTCTAGTGTAGTCATCGATAATAGACAGAAAATACATAGTCCCACCCAATGTGGGATTACTAGCAGGACCCCACAGATTAGAGTGCACATATTCGAGCATGCCTTTAGCTCTATTAACACTCGTGAAGAAAGAAGTTTTATGATGCTTATCAAGCACACAATGATCACAAAATGACAAATCTAACACAGTCATTACCAAAAGTATCTTTTTCGTTAAGTAGCTTAAGTCCCTTGACCCCTACGTGAGCAAGTCTATTATGCCATGTGTGTGTGCGATCAATCTTGGTAGAGGAGATAGAGGGGTTCACACCTCTAATCACTTCCCTAGTAGTAATATATATATCATTTTTCTTAATTCCCTTAATGAAAACTAAAGCACCCTTGATCATTTTTAGCATACCATTTCCAATTTTACCAGTAAAGTCATCCTTTTCAAATCTCCTTACTGAAATCAGATTCCTAGACAACTCAGGAATATATCTAACATCCTTTAACATATACACAAAACATGTGTCAAATTTTACGTTTGTGTCACCAATTCCAACAATAGTATAGGCAAAGTTATCACACAGCACAACATGCCCAACAT
The DNA here is from genome assembly GCF_002742605.1 of Olea europaea var. sylvestris. NCBI lineage: Eukaryota > Viridiplantae > Streptophyta > Magnoliopsida > Lamiales > Oleaceae > Olea > Olea europaea. The sequence goes on from NC_036247.1 coordinate 37,113,298, forward strand.
TATATTCATGCAACTTATAAAACCAATTCTTTTCAGACGTCACATGAAAAGATGCACCAGAGTCAAGTATCCACTCATGCATGCGGGAATTAGCAGTTAGATTTAATTCAGCAGTGTATGCAACAAAACTTGTAATCATATAGACCTCACCACCATTTATATCGGAAGTAGATGCTAACACATTGACCTCATCTCTCTTCTTAACCTTTAGCTTACCCTTCTCCTTATGGCAATCCTTTATAAAATGCCACGTGTTTCCACAACCATAGCATTTTCTCGCCTTGGTCTTAGATTTTGATCTAGACCTACCTTTGCTCTTCTTTTTCCATCCATTACCACTTGACTCGCCACTAGTTTGATATTCATCATGACTATTTTGCCTAAATTGAGTTCTATCCTACATCATATGTACCTCACCGTTCTTCTTATCGTGTTTTTCAGCCCTAATTTTCATTTCTTTACTTTTAAGGAAATCTATGACAATTTCAGGTGTCAACGTGTCTCTACCATACTTAATGGCGTTCTTAACTTCCTTATAGGAATCAGGAATTGCATTGAGCAAAATTATAGCCTTATAAGTTTCGGACACAGTCTCATCACAATTAATTATATCTTGCACCAATTTGTTAAACACGTCTAAATTGTCATCAAGATCCTTTGAAGGATCCATTTTGAAACTGAAAAAACGTTCAAGCAAGTAAAGTTTATTCGATGTACACTTAAGCAAATACAAGTTTTTTAATTTTTTCCAAAGTTCTTTAGTGGTTTTCAGTTTACCCACCTTTCTTAAAATGACGTCAAATAAGTGTAAAATTATTGAGGTATAAGCAAGCTCATCGGCTTCTTCTCTTTGTTCTTGTGAAAAATCAGTTGAAAAATTGCCTTCAATGGCTTTTGAAACCTTTTGTTGGATTAAAATGCCCTTCATTTTTTGTTGCCAAATAGCAAAGTCACCCTTTCCATTAAAAATTCTCAAATCAAAGTTGTGAGTTGTCATCTTTACACAAAAGTCAAAGAATGCACAAACCACAATCAAATCACACAAAGTAGTCCTAGGGTCACAGACAGTATACACCGTTCTAGATTCCTAGGGTTTCGTACGACTCGCGGTCTTAGATCAAGGGAATGTTCGAACGGGTAAGGTCACGATATTTCTAACGGAATAAGTAAGCAGCGGAAGTAACAATGCAACAAAAGACACGTCTAGCAGATAACTAGTTTCATAGTAATTAGATCACTAAGAATTACAAAACTGATTTTAACCCAAAAGCAAATACTCAATCAAAAAACAATCAAGAGCACGTAACCCTAATTCTAGCACAAGCAATGATTGACAAGCAATGACAACCCCCAACCTATTGTCACCCCACACGGTGACGCGCTAATACTGAAATAAACGGGTTAAACCAATATATTAGAGCGGACGTGTCTGAGTCCGTATAATCGAGAGAGATGCAAATCTATTGCTTTAGGGCCGCAATTTTGGCCTAAAATAATTCAGTAGATATATGCAGTTTCAATCGTCGATCCACAGGGGCAAAATTGTCCAACTTTTTCTATGTAACCTGAAATAGAAAATGAATAGTGTCAGTGCGTTCAGGGGATTAAAATGAGCAAACTGCCCGAAGGAAGTTCACCGAAAAATGCCACCACGCGCCGCCAATGGAGGCCCACGCGCCGTCGTCGGAGTGCGCCGCTGCCACTACGCGCCCCACTAGGAGGAGTACCTCTGCCTGCTGGTTTCGGGTATGGGGTCAGTTTTGCCGAAAAGTTCCTGGTTTGGCCGGAATTCACGATTGCAGGTTTGGCTTCTCTATGACAAACGCGAAAACGCCGTCGTTTTTGGTGGATTTCTGGCCTGAGAAGGTGACCCACGCTCTGATACCGGTTGTAGGGCCAAGTTCTAGCAAATACCAAGGTAAACCGGGCTCAGTTTCACCAAATAGATCGACACCACCCATGGGTTGAGACAATGCCGAAATACCACCACCAATTCCCACCTCCGGTTACTACAATATACTCACAAAGAGTTGGACAAGATGAAGAACAATAATATGCCCACAAGAAAACCACAAAGGTCATATGAAAGAGGAGAAGCCGAGAGAAGCAGTCCAAGAGAGAGATGGAACTTTCTTCATAGTGGAGGTCTAGAATATAAGCCAAACAAGTGACCAAACAAGGTAAGTTAGGTTAGGTTTATTTACTGGACCAAACAAAGCTCGACTTAAAATAATGGGCTTCAAATTAATATCATAGCCCTCCAAGGAAATGGGACGGACTGTGAGCAATACTATTAACAATAGGTTGCTTCTAACGGTCCATAGGAATGTGAATTGAGTTGTCTCGATAATTGTGTCGACATACAAATCAATCATATGGCCAAGGCCAATTGATAATAGATAAAACCGGGGTTACATCATAGCCCGGGGGGTCGTTTAACAACAAATTGCCTAACACTCTCACTTAAAGAATGTAACTACCTGACTAGGCTGCAATCTCCTTTAGACAATATTTCACATCAGCATTATACTCCTAGCGATGTTGAATAGGATTGTGAAAATTTAGCTGTTGTGAAAAGGAAGGATGGTGTGGTTGTCTAGTCGGGAAAAGAAGAAGATGAGTCTCTAAGGATTTTCCTCTTGTGATGATTTCTCCTCTAATCTTTTTGCTCCTCTAATCTTAATGGATTTGTTTTGACTATGAGGTAAGTTTGGTTTTTATGGATCCTATTTTGAATGTAAGTGAAAGATCAACATATCGTTCGCTGGCTGTGGTCTTAGACAAAGTAGCTAATTGTTAGGTTGATGCTTCTTTAATCTGTTTGGTGTGTTTTCACCATCTGTAATCTTTGTTATTGTTACTTCCTCTTCCTTTCATCCTGCTTTTTCTAAAAATCAATTTTAGAGATTATGGAGTGTTTTTGTTCTTCTCTGCTTATGAATAAGAATGGAATAGGTGGATCAAATTAGGGCGTGCTCTCATCTGCTGTGTTTTGACTATCAAAGATCTACTTTATCTTCCTCTTCCTTTAATCCTTCTTTTTTCTAAAACGTTGATTTCGACAAATTATAGTTGTCTTTTTGTTTGTCTTGGTCATAAAAAGAATGGAATAGATGTTTTAATTATGACTGTGCTCTTTTTGAGCACTTCTAATTAAAAATATTTTGTTGGGTACAGGTGGAATCATATCTTTGAATTATTGGTGAGCCAAAACTTCCACCTACCTTTCTTCAAGTATGTTCTATTTGCTTTAGTCTTCCATCCTATTATTTTTCCATCTATAATCTATCACACTCAGTTTTTGATATTTCATTTTCTCGTTTTATATCACAATTTGTTATAGAAGTAAATTTTTACCTAGTACTGAAAAATGCAATGGAGCGGATGTCACTCCATATAAAATTAAAGAATTTGCGGATTGCTGTTTGAATGTGGGTCTTTCGGATTTGAGGTCCATGGGTTGCTTTTATACATGGACTAAGAATTCATACGGGAGCATACTTTCGGTGTGGAGCAAGATTGATAGAGCCATGGTAAATGAGTTGTGGTTGCAAGCGGGTTTTCACGCCTTAGCGGATTTTCAGCCATCGAGGCATTTGTCGGATTATTTTCCTTGTATCGTGACAATCTTCCAGCTAGTGGGTATAGGTTGAGAGACATGAAAAGAGATGAGAAAATTTTCTTTTTTTTCTCTTGTTTTACATTACAGCCAAGTTCCCTCTTTTATAGTACTCAAGATGGGCTAAAATAAGGAAATAAAAAATATTCTAAAATCCTACCTAATCTCCAAGAATCATGTCTAATTACAATAATTACAATTTCCCCTAGATACAATAGTTAACTAAGGTAACTAAGATATTATCATATCTTTGGGATTTCAACACTCCCCCTCAAGTTGGATCGTAAATGTTGATCATATCCAACTTGTGAATAAAATCATCAAATTTTTGTCGAGATAGACCTTTGGTGAAGATGTCTGCAGTTTGTTCCCGTGTAGGAACATATGTTATACAAATAGTTCCTTCATTTACATTTTCTTTGATAAAATGTCTGTCTACCTCTACATGTTTAGTTCGATCATATTGAACCGGGTTGGGAGAAATGTTGATTGTAGCTTTGTTACCACAATACAGTTTAATTGGAGCCGTCAATGTAACGTCCAACTCTTCTAGAAGTTTCTTTAACCACAGTCCCTCACATATTCCTTGTGCTACTGTTCTAAACTCGGCTTCAGCACTACTTCTAGCTACAACATTTTGCTTCCTACTTTTCCAAGTTACTAGATTACTCCATATAAAGGTGCAATATCCAGTAGTTGACCTTCTATCATCCGTTGAACCAACCTAGTCTGCATCTGTAAAGATTTCTATTCACTTTTCATCATTCTTCTTGAAGAATAATCCTTTTCCGGAAGATCCCTTGAGATATCTGAGTATCTTGTAGACTGCTTCCAGATCAGCTTCCTTCAGAGAATGCATATGTTGGCTTGCGACACTAACTGCAAATGCAATATTAGGTCTAGTATGTGGAAAATAGATTAGCTTACCTACGAGTCTTTGATATTTGTCAATATCTACAGAGTTGTCGACATTCTTGACCTTTTTTCTACGTTGATCGGTGAATCACTCAATTTACATCCAAGCATTCCAGTCTCGGTAAGGACATCAAGTATATGTTTTCTTTGCGAGACATTCATACCTCTATGTGACCTTGCTATTTCCATTCCTAAGAAGTATCGCATAACTTTCCATAAATTTCCCATTTGTCACTCAACGATGGAACTTTGCTTATTTCTTTTTTTGAGGATCGACGAATCAAATGATATTTCTGTTCCGATTTATTCTGCTGCCAAACTCTTCTTTTAGTCTGTCCATTTCTATTATGTTGTTACCTATCAAGATTATATCATCAACATAAATAATTAATACTATTTTCGTCCCATCATCAAATTGCTTGGGGAATATAGTGTGATCTGACTGTCCTTATTGGTATCCTTGCCTCTTTAGTACCTTTGCAAATCTGTCAAACCATGCCCTAGATGACTGTTTGAGACAATATAGTGACTTCTTGAGTTTATATGTTTGATTCTTTTTGCCTGCTTTGCAAAAACCTGGAGGTAGTGTCATGTAAATCCCTTTTTCCAATTCTCCACTGAGGAATGCATTCTTAATATCCATTTGTTGAAGGGGTCAATCTAAATTTGTTGCCAATGATAAAAGTACTCGAATAGTATTCAATTTTGCCACAAATGCAAATGTCTCTGTGTAATCAATTCCATATGTCTGTGTGTATCCCTTAGGAACCAATCGAGCCTTGTACCTTTCTATTTTTCCATCAGCTTTGTATTTTAGGTTGAAGACCCATTTGCATCTAACTGGTTTTTTTCCTTTAGGCAGCTCTACTATCTCTCAAGTTTTGTTCTTTTCCAATACTCGCATTTCATCCATTATTGTCTCTCGCCACTTTGGAACTTCCAAGGCTTCCTGAATGTTCTTAGGAATTTTGGTGTTGTCAAGATGAAAGATAAAAATGCGGAATTCTATTGATAGAGCATTATAGGACATGAACTTTGAAATGGGATAAAGAGTACATGATCGAGTTTGTTTTCTGAGTGCAATGGGAAGATTAATATTTGAGGATTCTGATACTTTTGTGGTGTCATGGGATTCTGGAGCTACCATAGGTTCTGACTCTTTTGGTATTTCAGGTGTGAAGTCCTCCTCCTGCTTTGCTTTTGATCTTCTTGAGTAGACAAGCATCTCATTATCTCTTTGCTTTTCTGCATCCCCTCCTGAGTTCAAGCTATCTCTTGTTAATAGCATAGAAGAACTAGAAGGTATGATTGAGACAGACTCTAAGGGAAGAAGATCTAAGTTTAGGTACCAATCTTCACTTTGATTCTCCCCCTGAAGAGAGGTTTGGCGAAAATATGGAGTGTTTTCAAAAAACGTGACATCGAGACTCACAAAGACTTTTCCTGTGGAAGGATCGTAACATTTGTATCCTTTCTGAGTATGAGAGTATCCAATAAAGACACATTTGATAGCTTGAGGGACGAGTTTATTTTGATGATTGTTAGGGATATGGATGAAGGCAGTACAACCAAACACTTTGAGTAAGAGGTTCGAGTTGAGTCGAGAATTCGGAAAAGAGTTTTGGAATCGTTTAAGAGGTGAGTCAAGGTTTAAGGTATGACTAGGCATCCAATTGATGAGGTAAGTGGTTGTTAAGATAGCGTACCCCCAGAATCTTTTTGGTATATTTGTAGTAAACATCAAGGCTCGAGCAACCACTAGGAGGTGTCTATTTTTTCATTTAACAACCCCTTTTTTTTAGGGAGTTTCAACGTAAGAGCTTTGATGAATTATCCCCTGTGTTTGAAGGAAATCTCCCAAATTTTTATTGAAGTATTCTGTGTCATTGTCTGTGCAAAATTTTAATATGTGTTTCAAATTGGATTTGTACCATGGAGTGGAAGTTGATAAATGCAGAATGGACGTCAGATTTTTCCTTTAAGAGATATACCCAACAAATTCGGTTGTGGTCGTCAATGAATGTGACAAACCACTTTGTATGAGTTTGATTAGGTATTCGTGAGGGACCCCATACATCACTATGAATAATTGTAAATGGTCTCGATGGTTTATATGTGGATTTGGGGAACGATGTTCTTTGGTGCTTAGCAAGTTCACAGAATTCACATTGAAATTGACTAGTCTTTTATTCCGAAAAATAGAAGGAAATACATTTTTCAAATACTGAAAATTAGAATGTCCCATTCTAAAATGCCATAACAAAATTTCACTATTACTAGAGACAGATGCAGAATTACAAATAGCAATTTGATCTTGCTTACTTATATCAACCTCATCAAAGTAGTAGAGTCCCTCACTCCTTAGCACTGTCAATCGTCTTCCCCGATGATAGGTCCTGAAAAATACAATATGAAGAGAGGAATTTAGCATAGCAATTTGTTTTCTTCGTTAATTGGCTTATAGATAACCTTTAGATAGGAGGCCCATATTTTCTGGCCCAGTTTCACCACCTTTACATTGTTGTGGCCCAAACTTGTGAGGCCCAGGTGTCTTTAACATTAAGGGCGACACTTCTACCTTAGCAGGCCCATTCTTCCCTTTGTTCAAACATCACGGCTCAACAATTTTCTTCGTGGCGAACGTTTGAGAAGACCTCACGTGTCGACGGTAACGAGCGTCGGCTAAGAATTCTTCCCTGACATCGTCCAACTCATTGTTGAGCCTGCCATGAATTCAAAGACACGCTCACTCTCTACCTTTTTCATGTAACGCGAGCAGTCGGTTGGACAAGCCCATTCTTCCTCTGTGCTTAAATCCAATTCTTGCCACAAAGCCACCATTTCAATGTATTAATCAGTCATTTCCCTGTCTCCTTGCTTGATTTGCCATAGTTTATTTTTTATTTTGAAAATTTGTGATGCGTTCTCTGAATCGGAGTACATGTCTTTTACAGCATCCCATATGTCTTTTGCACTTGGTAATAATAGATAGGACTTTCTGATGGAAGGAATCATAGAGTTTACGAGCCATGCAGTCACCAAGGAATTTTCTGAGTTCCATCTTTGCAAACGGACTACTTCGGTTGAGGTGAGCTTCTTTACGTCCCTAGTCAGGTATCCTAACTTTCCTTTCCCATTGGTGATCAACTTGATAGATTGGGTCCGTTCTCTGAAATTTTTTCTGTTTAATTTTTCGATCGTGAGTTGGAAAGATGAGATATCAATTTCCACCAGACTCATGGAGGGAATGGTTTTAGTTTCGCCATCGTGGGACTCGGAGGTCATTGACCCTTTACTAGTGTCGATTGTTTCTGCCATTAGGTTGAGCCTCGACCGGCTCAGATACCATGTAGTTTGAGAGACTTGAAAAGAGATGAGAAAAGTGTCTTTTTTTTCCTTGTTTTACATTACAGCCGAGTGCCCTCTTTTATAGTACTCAAGAGAGGCTAAAATAAGGAAATAAAAAATATTCTCAAATCCTACCTAATCTCCAAGAATTATGCCTAATTACAATAATTGCAAATTTCCCTAAATACAATAGTTAACTAAGGCAACTAAGATATTATCATATCTTTGGGATTTCAACAATGGGATTAAAAGGAAACACTTTAAATTCTTCAACATGTGGGCAGAACACTCAGTTTTTCAAAACTAGGTTGCAGCTAATTGGAATAAGTACATTCAGGTACTAAACAGTTTATTTTGTGTAAAAAGTTACATAGGTTGAAAGAAGTCTTAAAGTAGCTCAACCAAAGAGGATTCGCACACATTGCTAACAAGGCTAATAGGGCTAAGAATGAATTGCAGCCTGTCCAAATGGAGGTTCATGATCAACCCAACAATATAGATTTGCAAAGTAAAGTCACACAATTACAGGAAAAAGCGATGGATATTTGTGAAGCGGAAAGAAGTTTTTTCTACCAACAAGCAAAATATGCCTTCTAGAAAAAGAGTGATAAATGTACGAAATTCTTCCACTCCATGGAAAAGAGGAATGCGAAAAGAAATTTCATTGTGACAGTTATTAAAGATGATGGGCACCCCACGACCTCACAAGAATAAGTGGCTAATGAATATGTCGGATTCTATCAAAATTTCCTAGGAACGAGTAATGCTTGTGAATCCATTGATCCTAATATTTTCAGCGAGGGGCCACTACTCTCATTGGAATATGTAAATGCTCTTGGCATAGATATCACCGCACAAGAAATAAAGGTAGCCTTGTTTGATATTGGAGAGGATAAATCACCGGGTCTGGACGGCTACACATCATGTTTCTTCAAGAAAGCATGAAGTACAGTCGGGGGTGATTTTGTGGAGGCTATAACTGAATTTTTTGAGTCTAGTTCGCTGCTTAAAGAAATTAATCACAACATCACTACCTTAATTCCTAAAGGTAGTCATGCATCCACTGTTGGTGATTATAGACCTATCTCATGTTGCAATGTCACTTATAAGGTCATTACTAAGGTCCTTTCTAATAGATTGGCACCAGTATTGGGGACTATTATCAATCAATCACAGACTACATTTGTGAAAGGTAGGAGTTCGATAGAAAATGTCCACCTTGCTCAAGAATTATTGAGACAATATTTTAGGAAGAGAGTTTCACCGAGATGCATACTTAAAATAGATCTTCGAAAGGTGTATGACTCTATTGAATGGAGCTTCTTGAAATTGGTTTTGGTGGGAATGTGATTTCAAGTTGTCAAGGTATTCAATTTATCCTTTTGACTCGATGATCCTCATTGTGAGGGTTCTTTTGTATATATAGGAATACATGAATGGAAACTGAGCAATTTTCTACCAATTACAACTATTATACAAAGCTATACAAAGCATCTCTAATTCTGGCGTTAATTACTTGCTGGCCATCAATTACTCTTTCTACCTAATTGACATCCCCCCTCAAATTGATGCTGGGTGATCAAGAAGCATCAATTTGCCCACAAGACAGAGATGACGTTGTCGTGTCATGGCTTTAGTGAATATGTCGGCAATCTGTAGATCAGTTGAGATATGCGGAAGAGAAATAATATTTGTGTCAAAAGCCTCTCGAATTGAGTGGCAATCTACTTCGATATGCTTTGTACGCTCATGATATATTGGATTTGCAGCAATCTGAATAGCACTCGTGTTGTCCGCATGAAGGGGTGTAGGATCAGACCGAGGAAAGCTAAGTTCAGCTAAAGCCCACAGAGCCACATAATCTCAGAATAAGCAGCGGACATGGCACGATATTCAGATTCAGTTGAAGATTTAGACACACGTGCCTGCTTTTTACTCTTCCAAGAAATCAAAGAATTACCAAGAAACATACACCAACCCATAACAGAACGACGAGTATCAGGGCAGCCCACCCAATCTACATCACTAAATGCAACAAGACGAATAGGAGACCCAGAAGGGAAAAACAATCCACGATGAGGAGTACTTTGGAGATACCGAATGATGCGACGAACTGCCACAAGATGAAGATGTCGTGGAGTTTACATAAACTGACTGACTTGTTGGACTGCGAATGATATATCAGGCCTAGTGATGGTCAAGTAGTTGAGGCTTCCAACTAATTGACGAAAGATAGTCGGATCAGGAAGGAGCTCACCCTCTTCACGATGATATTTAACATTGACTTCCAGAGGAGTATCGACAGAAGAAGAATCTTGAAGACCAGCCAAAGGATCAAGTCTTGGATGTATTTGTGTTGGTTCAAAAATATACTTGTGAAATCAGTGTGTACTTCCAAGCCCAAAACATATGTTAGAGGACCAAGATCTTTCATGTGAAAGGAAGCCTGTAGATGCTGCTGGAGTTGAATTATCAAACCAGAATCTGTGCCAGTGATAACAATATCATCCACATATACAAGTAAAAGAACAATATCTGTAGATGTCTTACAAAGAAATAGGGAGGAGTCATACTGATACTGGATAAAAGAAAGTTGTAACAAAGTAGATCGAAACTTCTCATACCATGCTCAAGGAGCCTGTTTCAGCCCATAAAGAAACTTCTTCAGCTTACATACTTGTGAAGAAGAGGAAAAAAAGGCCCGGAGGAGGTGTCATGTAAATATCTTCCTTGAGATCACCATGAAGAAAAGCATTTTTGACATCCATTTGGTGAAGAGGCCACTCTGAGAGGCTGCAATAGAAAGAACAGTGCTCACTGTAGTCATCTTTGCCACTGGAGCGAATGTCTCATCATAATCTACCCCATATTCCTATTTATTTCTGAGAGCAACTAGGTGGGCTTTATAACGATCCAGAGTTCCATCAGAACGAAGCTTAATAGAATATACCCACTTACAACCAATAGCCTTGACATTGGGTGGATAAGGAACAACATCCCAAGTATGATTATCCTAAAGTGCTCGAAGTTCTTCATCCATAGCCTTCCCCCAGCATTCATGTTTGGCTGCTTCTGAATAACTAGGAGGTATATATGTCAATGTAGTGGCAAATGAATGAAAAGAACCATATTTATCAGGTAGGCGAGAAATACGGGTAGATCGTCGAGGACCCGGAGGTACATCAGTATCTGATGCCAACTCAGGCTCAGAAGAGAGGGGTTGGACAAGATCAGATGTGAGGTCAACTTCAGCAAGAGGCCTATTTGGCGAGTCCAGGCTTGAATCTTTCAGGATGAGAAGTCAAATCACCAAAGCATGGGAGAATACTAATTTCAGGTAAATGTTGAGCATGAGTATGAAAGAAAGATTGTTGCTAAAAGAAAACAACATTACGAGAAATGTGAAATCTGTTAGAACATGGATCATAGCAAACATAACCTTTGTGTAAAACACTGTAGCCCATAAAAGCACACTTAACAGATTGTACAGAAAGCTTGTGTCATTCATGAGAAGGTAAGTGAACAAAACAAATGCACCCAAAAGTATGCAAGTCATGATAAGTAGGATGTTCATTATGAAGGCGATAATATGGAGAGTGAAAGCAATCTATTGATTAAATAAATTGCAGTGGACACTGCTTCAACCCAGAATTTTGAAGGAACATGGGAATCAAGTAATAATGTACGAACAACATCCAGTACATGACAATTTTTTCGTTCTGCCACCCCATTTTGTTGAGGGGTATAAGGACATGATCGTTGAGACAAAATCCCTTTTTGTTTCAAGAAATCATGAAACTCATGGGACATATATTCTCCACCTAAATCAGATCGTAAAATTTTAATACTGGCGGAGAATTGGGTCTCAACATATGTCACAAAGGTCTGAAAAATTGAAAGTACTTCAGATTTAAAACGGAGAAAATAGATCCATGTGTATCGGCTATAATCATCAATAAAAGTCACGAAATATTTATACTGGGCATGAGAGGTGATAGGTAAAATGCCCCAAACATCACTATGCACAATATCAAAGCTCTTTTTGGCACGACTACTGTGAGAAGGAAAAGGAAGAGTCTTACTCTTTCCCAATTTGCATGTAGAACAATCAAAGCACAAATTATGAGAAGAATTATTTTTATTACCCAACAAACCAGAGTTTAACAAATGAGACACGATAGTGGAGTTTGGATGTCCCAAACGTTTGTGCCAAACTTCACTTTTATTGTTAACGGTTATACAAGCCAAAGATAAGCAACTAGGAATAAAAAAATGTAATGGAAACAATCGTCCAATTTTAGGCCCCTTCGCTAGTATCTTCCCTGACACCTAATCCTGCACAAGAACACCATCACGAGAAAAATGGGCATCATAATTGTTATCAACTAATTGACCAACTGAAATTATATTTGTAGATAAACCAGGAGATATAAAAATTTCTCGAAAAGCAGAATTAATGTTACCAACAGCATTAATAGCTAAATGACTCCCATTAGCTGTTTGAATATGAGATGAGCCTTGATATAGGCGAATATCATAAAGACCATCAGAGGAACTGGTCATATGATTTGAGGCACCAGAATCAACTAGCTAAGATTGAGATGAAGTATTATGTTTACCTTGAAATCCCAAGGCAACAAAAGCTAATGCAATCATTTGTTGCACCATTTTAGGAGTAAGAGCAGATTGGGCAGTAGTAGATGATGTCTCAGAAGTCGATGGCCTGGTAGTAGCCTGATATGCATTAGCCTGACGATTTTGAGGTCGAGTAGGACAGTCTTTGATAATGTGTCCCGACTTCTTGCAATAATTGCAGTACTTTTTGGTACAATGAGTAGCAATATGCCCATAGTCCTTGCAACTGAAGCATTGAATCTTTCTCATGTCTCTCCATTTGTTTTTCCCATGAGCTACATAAACGACAGCATCTGAGGTCATATGTTGATGTTGAATAGTGGCATGTGGTGTAAGACGCCGCTCTTTACGAAGTAACTCCCCAAAATAGACATCCAAAGAAGGGGACGGATCACGATTCATTAGATTTGAGTGAATTGAAACTGGTCTCGCTTGCTTTGCTCATGTACAGTTTGAACGGTAGCAAGAGATTCAACTGATACTTTAGCATAGATAATATCAGCAAATTCACCCCATAAGCTTTGAAACCCAGAGAAGTAATCCTGGATGTTGAGATTGGCCTGAGTGTAATTTGCAATTTCATACTCCAATTGAAATTGTCTAGCTGTATTGTCTTGATTGTAGACCTTTTTAAATACTCCCACATCTCTTTAGCGGTCTTATAAGGTCTTAGATTTAGTACAATCATAGGATCAAAAGATCCTAAAATCCATGTCGTAACCCTAGCATCTTTCACTTTCCATTGGCCCAATTGAATATTCTCAGTAAGAGCTGGGTCACTTCCATCAATGTGACCCCATAATTCTTTTCCCATAACGAATAATCGAAATTGAAATTCCCATGTAGAATAATTTTTACCCGTGAACCGCACACCGAAAGTTTCAAACATATTAGTTGACATGATGTACGTAGTTAATTATACTAATGGAAAAAAAGGACCTAATATAAATTCAGCAAAACCAAAGTCCAGCAGAAAGCACAATAATCCCAATATAAATCGAGCCCAAGTAAACTTTAAGACCCCAATTAAACAATGGATTAATTAGTCCAACACACAGGGGTTAATATCAAACCTCTAATCATGCCTCGACGGTCTCGGCCACCACGTTCACCGCACCAGTCTCGGCCACCACAGGAGATGCCGGCAGCACCAAAGAAGTTCAAAAACTCGGACACCACGGAAGACCCAAATGGATAGTCTTGACAAAACCCAAAGAAGGCGTCGCCAGTCACCACAAAAGACGCCGACAGCACCCAAGAGGTCGAAAAATTTCGACACCATCGAAGACTGACTCTATCGCAGTCGGAAAATTCTGACACCGCCGAAGACCGACTCTGTCACACGAGAAACCATGAAGAAATTCAGAATTATGGCTCTGATACCATGTCAAGGTATTCGATTTATCCTTTTGACTCGATGATCCTTATTGTGAGGGTTCCTTTGTATATATAGGAATAATATGGCAAATTACATGGCTGAATGTTAGCTATCATTGTACATGAATGGAAACTGAGCAATTTTCTACAATTACAACTATTATACAAAGCTATACAAAGCATCTCTAATTCTGGCGTTAATTACTTGCTAGCCGTCAATTACTCTTTCTATCTAATTGACACAAGTAAGATTCACTAGGTGGGTGATGGTATGTATCTCTTATCCTTCATATTCTATTGCACTTAATGGTTGCTTGCATGGTTTCATTAAGGGCAAAAGAGGATTAAGGCAAGGAGACCCTCTATCGCCATTTCTATTGGTGATTTGTCTTGAATATCTATCAAGATCATTGAAAGCGGCTACTACCTATAGTAATTTTAATTACCATTCAAAATGTGGGTTTTTGAAAATCAAACACTTGGCATTTGCGGATGATTTGATGTTGTTTGCTAGAGGTGATGCTGTATCAGTGCGTATATTGATGGAATGCCTGTCCAAGTTCAATGATTGCTCCGGATTGAAAGTGAACTTGAACAAATCAAATCTCTACATGGGTGATATTCAAGGGGTTGATTTAGATGAAATCCAGGAGGTCGTGGACATGCCCAAGGATAAATTGTCATTTAGATATTTGGGGATTCCACTCGCAGCATAAAAGTTGAGAGTTAATCACTATGCGCCGTTCTTGGACAAGATTGCAGCATACAGTAATACATGGACATGTGCATCATTGTCTTATGCTGGAGGGCCAAATTGGTTAGGGCAGCCTCACAAGGAGTTGAATGCTTTTGGTTATCTATCTTTCGGATTCCTGCAATAATGACGTCAAGCATTATTCGGCTTTGCAGGAATTTTCTTTGGAACTCTAAAAAAGCGCTAGTTTCTTAGGCGGATGTTTGTCTCCCTAAAAGTGAGGGAAGATTGGGATTTCGAGACATAAAGTGCTAGAATAATGCTTTGCTAACCAAGGCACTTTGTAATATTCAAGACAAGAAAGACACTCTTTGGGTACGTTAGGTCAATCATGTATACTTGAGAGACGGAACCATTTGGGAGTGGATGCCTAAAAATGATGACTCTCCATTGATGAAGAAGTTGTCAACAATTTGGGGATTGTTTATCCAAAAAGAGGATAGTGTGCAGGCTACCATCCAGCGATTGGCGAAGTGGAGTACCAATGGCAAGCTAATTATGTCTCTAAGTCATACGAGTATATTCGACCGAAGGAATTAACAAAACTTGGGCAGCAGATGTTTGGAAGCCATGTATCACATCGAAACATTCATTTATTCTTTGGCTAAGTGCCCAATCTAGGCTACTTATCAAAGATAAGTTACAACATTTAGAAATAGATCGAAGTTGTGTTTTCTGTGGACTTAAGGAAGAATCTAGTAAGCGCCTATTTTTTGAATGCCCGTTCAGCAACAAAACATGGGGACAGATCTGAAAGTGGCTTGGAATGAGACAATTCATGTCTACACTAGCTAGTGCTTTGAAGTGGATTAAAAAGGAAGCTCAAAGGACATCTTGGCAAAGCAACGCTAAGAGAATTGCACTTGCTTACACAGTTTACTACATCCGGATGGCGAGAAATAAGACAATCTTAGACCATACATTGATAGCATAGTGAGACGGATCAAAATACGCGTATACAAAGTCATGTTCTTATTTGTTAATTTTAGAGAAATAACTTATTCCATATATTAATTCATGAACGTGGGTTACATATATATATATATATATATATAGACACACACACACACACACACATATATACATAGAGTGGATGTTTCTCATAAGGAAACAATCCTATCAAAATAAGAAAAGTTCTAAACTTATGCACCTACCCTATATATATATGTGTGTTGTATATGTAAATAATAAATATAAACCTAAATAGATGTATAATTTCATAACACTTCCCCTTAAGCTGGAGCATAGATATCAGTCATTCCCAACTTGTTACAAATATAGTTTACTCAAGTTCTGGCTTAGGCCTTTGTGAACACATCAGCTAATTGCTCTCCTGTCTTAACATGCTTAGTCGAAATCAATCCTTGTTGCAGCTTTTCACGAATAAAATGACAGTCTGCCTCTATATGCTTTGTTCTCTCATGAAATACTGGATTAGTGGCTATGTGAATAGCTGCTTGATTATCACACCATAAGTCCATAGAGTGAGAGGTATCAATGCCAACTTTTCCAAGTAATTGACGTAGAGCACTTGATCGAGCTACAACACTTTGTTTCTTGCTTTTTCAAGAGACTAGATTACCTCCAACGAAAACACAATACCCTATAGTAGAGCACCTATCCACGGGAGAAGCTGCCCAGTCAGCATTTGAGAAACACTCAACCCTACAATGACCACATTCTCTATAAAGAATTCCACGTCCTGGAGCTCCTTTAAGATATCTTAATAAATTAGTTACGGCATCCCAATGTGAAGTTCTAGGAGATGACATAAATTGACTAGCAACGCTTATGGGAAACGCAATATCTGGCCGAGTAATTGTAAGATAGTTCAACTTTCCCACTACCCTCCTGTACTTATCTGCATCAACAAACACATTTCCATCTTCTACTCCAAGTTTCACATTTGGTATCATAGGGGTATCACCAGGTTTTGCTTCAACTAAACCTATCTCATCTAGTAAGTCCAGAACATATTTCCTTTGGGATAGAAAGATTCCTTTACCATTTCGAGATATCTCTATCCCTGAGAAATATTTCAAAGGACCTAGCTCCTTTGTTTGAAATATTGTGCCTAGGAAAGCCTTTAGCATACTTATGTCACTGCTATCATTACCAGTAATCACAATATCATCAACATATACAACTAACAAAAGAATATTGAGTGATCATATGCACTTCTTTTCAAGCCATATTCAATCACAACCTCACTAAATTTTCCAAACCAAGCACGGGGTGATTGTTTCATACCATATAATGACTTTTGTAGTTTGCACATACCTTCCCTGACTCCCCCTGAGCAACAAACCTTGGTGGTTGCTCCATGTAAACTTCTTCATACAAATCTCCATGGAGAAATGCATTTTTAACATCCAGCTAGTGAAGCGGCCGATGATAGGTAGCAGCTAGAGAAATGAATAACGGAACAGAAGTTAGCTTAGCAACAGGAGAGAAAGTCTTAGAATAATCTACACCATAAGTTTGAGCATACCCCTTAGCAACTTAACGAGTCTTCAATCAAGCAACAGATCCATCAGGATTCATCTTAACTGTAAACACCCATTTGTAGCCAATTTCCTTTTTATGGAGGGGTAAAGGAACCAATTCCCATGTGTGATTATGTTCCAGTGCCAAAATTTTGTCTTGCATGGCTGCTCACCAGCCACTATGGGATAAAGCTTCAGAGATAGATTTTGGGACGGACACATGCTCTAAAGAAGCAATGAAAGACTTGGAAGATGGTGACAATGCATGGTAAGAAACAAAAGAAAAGACAGGATATGTACATGATCGTTTACCTTTTCAGAGAGCAATGGGAAGATCAAGAGTAGGATCAAGAGGAGGTGACGAATCCTGAGGTGAAGTAACGGACAGAGCAAGCAAGTCATGGCCAATATCAGGTGCCATCGAAGATTGTAGCACACGACGAGTATAAACACTTCGAATAGGAGGACTAGAACAAACTGGTAACATAGGTGTAGTGATAGTGTAAATAAAGAAGTCATTCCCAGACTCAATAGAAGATAGAATAGAGAACACAGTAGTACTAGAAACGGTGTCAACTCAAAAAAAATGATATCAGAAGATACTAAGTATCGTCCTAGGGAGGAAGAAAAGCATCAATAACCTTTTTGATGTCGAGAATAACCCACAAATATAAATTTGAGGGATCTAGGATCAAGTCTGAAAATTTGAGGTCTCATATCTTGAACAAAGCAAGAGTACCCAAATATTCTAGGAGCAAGAGAGAAGAGAGTCTGAGAGGGAAATAGAATGGAATAAGGAATTTTACCATCCAAGAGAGATGAAGGTAGACGATTGATTAAGTAACAAGCAGCAGAGACTGCATTTGCCCAAAATTCTTTTAAAACTTTCATATGAAAAAGAAGAGCTTGTGCGATGTCCAATAAATGACAATTATTTCTTTCTGCCATTCCATTTTGTTGTGGAGTAACAATACATGAAGATTGGTGAATAATGCCATGCTGTGAAAGAAATGAAGTAAATGTCAAAGAGGAATACTCCTTGGCATTATCACTCCTTAAGATACGTATAGATTTGTCAAATGAGTTTTAATCTCAGCATAAAAGGTACAAAAAATTGAGAATAGTTAAAACGATTTTTTTTAAAGATATAACCAAGTAACATGAGAATGATCATCCACGAAAGTAACAAAATAGCAAAAACTAGACTTAGATAAAATAGAACAAGGACCCCAAATATCTAAATGTATTAAATCAAAAGGGGACATAGCCCGTGTATTCATTCTAGGAGAATATGATACTCTATGGTGTTTTGCCAATTGACACGACTCACAATCTAATTGAGACACTTGACTAAGATTAGGACATAATTGCTTCAAAATAGGGAGAGAAGGATGACTGAAGCGACAGTGGAGCCGCAGAAGAGAATAAGTACCAATGCATGCGGTATATCTTGGCACCTATGTAGGGGAAGAATTGAGCACATATAAGCCATTGAGCTCACGCTCTCTACCAATAATTTTCTTCGTCCCAAGATCCTGGAAAAAGCAAAGGTTAGGAAAAAAAAAACACCACAATTAAGGGATTTAGTAATTTGACTCACAGATAAAAGATTGAAAGAAAACTTAGGTAAACATAAAACGGATGACATTGGAAGAGAGTTTGTTGGATGTGCAGTCTCACATCCAATAAAAAGAGTTGTAGACCCATTAGCTAAAGTGACACATAATAAATTGGAAGAGTATTGAAGAGATGAAAGAATATCTGTATTCCCAGTCATATGATCTATGGCACCGGAATCAATGACCCAATTATGGGATGCAGTAGAGAGAAGCTATAGAGTTACCTGTGTTGGCTAAAGTGGAAGTAGAAGTTGTAAGAGACTGTTGAGAAGCGTAAAATTGTGTATGGCAGGTATATTCATCTGTTGAAATTGTAATTTGAGGCTGAGTAGAAGGTGTAGGTAAAAGACCATCCTGAGCGGCAACATTTGCAAACTTTCTCATGGGAGTCTGACTTGTGTTCTTTGCTGGTTTACCATTCAATTTCCAACAGTTCTTTCTAATATGTCATTGCTCTCCACAATGATAACAACCACGAGAACCACCGCTAGAAATTTTATCTCGACTACGTCCTCCTTTATTATTGTAATTGTTATTTAAATTTGAAGTTGTGCCAACTAAAGCTACCGTCTCATTTGGTACTATACCTTGCTCCTTGTCATTGTCCTTGCATACCCGAAGGAGACGAGCATATATATCACTCAACGAAGGTAATGCCTCGCTGGTAAGTAATTGAGTACGAGCGACCTCATATTCAGGACCCAATCCTGTAAGAAAACATTAGACCACAATATGCTCTTCTTGTTCTTGCATCTTTTTCACATCACCAGTAATAGGAAACATAGCTCACTTTTCTTCAAATGCTTATTTTACTTCAATATAATATTGAAACAGATTTCGCCCCTTTTACTTAGCCCGATAAATTTTCAGCATTAGTTCATGAACATGCGATACATCATGTTTACGAGCATACATAAACTCTAGATAGTCCCACAATTCTTTCACAGTATCACAATGATTAATAACATCATCCACTATCGGGTCGAGAGTATTTTGAATCTGATTAAAGAGTTTATCATCCTCCATCAATCATTTTTTTCGAATCCCAGGATTAGTATCAGAATGTGAGGTGGATTATCAGTTAAGTAATCGCTCAAATCTAAACTGGACACATACCTACGAACATTTCTCTTCCATTGAGCATAATTCTACTGTTCGTTAACTTTCTTTCTGTGATTTTTGAGGATGGGGTTACTGTGATTTCATTCACCATTTTCATATCACGATCAACCATGATTAACAGATGACCAAAGGGTACACGACAGAAAATAGCTCAAAAGAACAAAAATTCCAAAGCAACTTAATTTAATATTAAAGGTAGCCCAATCAAAATAGATCAATTCAAGCCAAGATAAAATTGACCCACTAAAGCTGACCCGCCAAAGCCCAATCAATTTGGCCAAAATTAGGTAGTCAGTCTCCAGCCCAAAAAACCAATCGACCGCACTCGACTCACCACTGGAAGGAGAGGACAAACAACGATGGAGGAGAAGACGATGAAGCTAGAAGGTCTCTCTCGCACGACCTTCGTTACTGGTCACCGCATGCACCTACAACTCGAGGCACGGATACTTACACCGGAGAGGACCAGAATGTTGAACCAGAAGGAGCCCAAGTCTAAATCACATGATGACCAATCACAGCCTGTTGCAGTTCACCACTGCAATCACCAAGAAGTAGTACCGGTAAGTTCTACCACCGAGAACAGCCACCCAACATTTTTTTCTCAAAAAAAACTCACGAACCCTAATTTCGAGAACCTTGCTCTGATATCATGTTGATTTTAGAGAAATTAACTTATTCCACATATTAATTCATGAACGTGGGTTACATATATATACATAAAGTGGATGTTTCTCATAAGGAAACAATCCTATCAAAATAAGAAAAGTTCTAAACTTATGCACCTACCATATATACATGTGTTGTATATGTAAAGAATAAATATAAACCTAAATTGATAATTCCATAACATTATTGTATCCTCATGTTTTGATTCATTTTGAGTCTCTAGCATTAGGTCTTTAGATCTTAGCGTTAATACATTTTTTGTTCTTGTTTAGCCCGGGTATGACAAAAAGGCCAAACAAATTTGCGTGAAATTTCTGTCCAAAAAACCTCCTTTACATTGTGTTGTGTATTGTATATATATTTACAGTTATTTGATCTAAAAGGAAACTAAATAAATTAAAGATACAATCCCTGACAATTAGCAACAAATCTTTATTCTTCCAAATATTCGCCGGTATATATGGTAACACCCCCCCTCAAATTGATGCTGTAACCAACAACAATTTGCCAACAAGGAAATGATGTCGTAGTCGAGTCAATGCTTTGGTGAAGATATCTGCCACTTGGAGATTAGAAGAAATGTAGGGAAGAGATATCACCCTATCCATCAAAGTATCACGAATAAAATGACAATCAACTTCAATATGCTTCGTACATTCATGAAATAAGGGATTATTTGCAATCTGAATAGCACTTGTGTTGTCAACATGAAGAGGAGTAGGATTATCTTGAGAAAACCCAAGCTCCTCTAGAAGACCTCGTAACCAAATAATCTCAGAACAAGCTGTAGACATAGCACGATACTCCACCTTAGTAGATTTAGAGATGCGATCCTATTTCTTACATTTCCAAAAGATTAAAGCATCACCCAAAAACATACGCCAGCCCGTAGTGGAACGACGTGTATTCGGACACCAGCCCAATCAACATCACTGTAGGCAAAAAGCTGAAGAGACGACCCTTGAGGAAAAAATAACCCACGAGTGGATGATCCACGAATATAGCGAATAATATGACAAACAGCCGCAAGATGAAGATGCCGAGGTGAAGACATAAACTGGCTGACCTGATGAACGGCATAAGAGATATCTGGGTGAGTGGTAGTCAAATAGATGAGACTCCCAACGAGGTAACGATATAGAGTAGGATCGTCTAGAAAATCCCCTTCATCTTTCCGATACTTTACATTGACTTCCATAGGAGTATCTACAGAAGAAGACTTCTCCAACCCAGCTAACGCAATAAGATTCTGAATATACTTATGTTGGTTTAAGAAAATACCATTGGGCTGATGATGAACTTCGAGTCCTAAGAAGTATGTGAGTTGGCCGAGATCTTTCATGTGAAAAGTTGCATGTAATAACTTTTGAAGCTTTGAAATAAAACCACAGTCAGTGCCAGTAATAATGGTACATCCACATAAACCAAGAGAAGTACAATACTAGAGATAGACTTGTGGAAGAAGAGAGAAGAATCATACTGACTTTGTACAAAACTAAAGGTAATGAGTGTGCTACGAAACTTCTCAAACCAAGCCCAGGGAGCCTGCTTGAGAACGTCGTAATCTACAAACATCATGAAGAGATGAAGTAGTCATACCAGAATGGAGCTTCATAGAAATCTCTTCGTAAAGATCGCTGTGAAGAAAGGCATTCTTCCCATCCAACTGATGTAGCTTCCATGACTGCGAGGCAGCAATAGCTAGGATTGTCTCGACTGTGGTCATTTTGGCGACAGGAGCAAATGTCTCCTCATAGTCAACCCCATATTCCTGTCTGTTACCCAGAGTTACAAGACGAGCTTTGTACCGATCCAAGGAGCTGTCAGAACGAAGTTTCACAGAGAAAACCCATTTGCTCCCAATAGGTTTCACAGTAGGAGGACAAGGTGCAATGTCCCAAGTGTGATTCTCCTCAAGGGCCTGAAGTTCTGCTTGCATTGTCTTTTGCCAACACTCATGTTCCATGGCCTATTTGTAACAAGTGGGAATGGAAATAGCAGATAAAGTAACTACAAGAGAAACAGGAGATGAGAAACCATACTGATTGGGTGGGCGAGAATGACGAGTAGACCGACGAAGACAGATGGGAACCATAGGAGGATTAGGTGTAGGTTCGAGATCAGGAGAGGGCACATCAGCAGGAGGATCAGACCCATGATTACATCATTCATACACAAGTCCTGGCTTAAATCTTGCTATAACATCTGGGGAATCAGAGAAGCTAGGCAGGATATATGAAGATGTAGGGGGTAGCTCAGAATGAGACAGAAAAAAATATTGGTTTTCAAAGAAAACCACATTCCTAGAAATGCGGATACGTTTAGCATGAGAATCATAGCAAATATAACCTTTTTGAGAGACAGTATAACCAAGGAAAGCACATTTAACAGACTGAGCAGTAAGTTTATGTCGCTTATGAGCAGGAAGATGTACAAAACAAACACAACCAAATGTATGCAGATCAGAATAGGAAGGTAAATATCCAAACATCTTAAAGAATGGAGAAACATGATTTAAAATAGGAAATGGTAAACGATTAATTGAATGAACCGAAGTGAAAAGTGCTTCACACCAGAATCGAGAAGGTACTGATGATTCAAGTAAGAGTGTTCTTACCATATCCAGGAGGTGACGATTCTTTCTTTCAACAACACCGTTTTGCTGTAGTGTCGAAGGACAAGAATGCTGAGAGATGATACCCTTACTTTGGAGAAAGTTCTGAAACTCATTGGACATATATTCTCCCCTAAAATCAGATCGCAAGATCTTAATGAGGCTAGAAAATTAAGTCTCAACAAGAGCCAAGAAACGCTTAAAGACTGAAAAGACTTCTAATTTGGCTCTTAGAAAATAAACCCAAGTAAAACGACTGAAGTCATCAATAAATGTAATAAAGTACTTATAACGTGCATGAGAAATAATAGGTGAAATCCCCCAAACATCACTATGAATAATATCAAAACATTGTGAGGCACGAGATCCATGAGAGGGAAAAGGTAGAGTTTTACTTTTGCCAAGTTTGCATGTAGTGCAATCAAAAGAAAGTTCAGACGAACATGTTTTATTACCCAATAAATTAGAATTAAATAAAGTGCGAAGAATATCTGAGTTTGGGTGGCCTAAACGTTTGTGCCACAATTTATTATCAGTACTAATGGTATTACATGCAAATGAAAGTAAAGGAGAACTAGGAAAAGGAGAAATATGCAAGGGAAAGAGTCGTCCCACTTTAGGCCCCTTCGCAATCATCTTCCCCGACACTGGATCCTGCACAACACAACCAGAATGAGAGAAATGAACATTATAATTACTATCAACTAATTGACCAACAGAAAGTAAATTTGTAGAAAGATTGGGAGACACAAAAACATTAGTTAAGGAATCTGAAAGATCACCAACAGCATTGATAGGCAGAGAACTAGCATTAGCAGTATGAATTTTTAGATTCCCATCGTATTCTTTCACATTGGAAAGAGGAATAACAGTGTTGGCCATATGATTAGAAGCTCTAGAGTCGAAGAACCATGGTTTAGACGAAGTTTTATGAGTACCCGATAGTCCAAAGGCAGAGAAAGCAGAATTGATCATTTGTTGTACCATTTCAGGGGTGAGGGTGGATGCAGAAGCAGGATTTGGAACAACGTGCGAAGCAGTAGGCAATGCTGCAAAGCTAGAGGTACTAGTGGAGGCATGATAGGCAGTAGTATGCCTCTTTTCTGGCCGAATGGGACAAATAGATATGTGATGACCTTATTTCTTGCAATAGTTACAGTATTTCTTAGGACAATCCCAAGAAATGTGACCAAAGGCTTTACAATTATAGCACTGGATAACACGCATGTCACGACCCTTATTCCTTCCTTGTGCTACATAAGCCACAGGAGCACTGATAGTATCCCTATGCTCCATGGCAGCCTGAGTAACTAGACGTTGCTCCTCACAAAGAAGTTCACCCAAGCAAGTATCTAGAGATGGTACATGTTGACGATTAATCAGATTGGACCGTGCAACCTCAAATTCGGGACGTAGCTTTATCAAGAATTGATCCCTCTTGCTTGTCTCATGCACTGTTTGAACAGCAAATAGGGCCGCCACGGGAACATTAGCATAAACTATATCTGAATATTCAATCCAAAGATTTGGAAAACCTGAAAAGTATTCTTCAATTGAAAGATTTCCTTGTATAAAATTAGCCATCTGATACTCCAATTGAAATCGTCGAGGTGTGTTGTCTTGTTTGTAAACCTTACTAATGTAATCCCACATAGCAGCAATAGTTTTGTAAGGTCTCAGATTGAGAATAAGGTACTGTTCGACTGAACTAAGGATCCAAGTCATAACTTGAGCATCCTTAATTTCCCAATTCGACCAAGCCTCAACATCTTTAGGAGCGGGATCACTACCATCAAGATGTCCCCACAACTCTTTTCCTTTCACAGATAATTGGAATTCCCAAGCCGAATAATTTTTTCCATTGAAGCGGATAATAAATGAGTCTAACTTATCAACTGACATAATGAATAAATTATTCAACCAAATGAAGAACCCAGACCAAAAAAAAAAAACCACGTGTTGAAACTGAAATAAATTAACGAGCCAGAACTGAACACAGAGCCATAGATAGCAATTAATCAACCACCACAGTCCAACTACAAGAAACGCACCAGGCACCTACACGATACACCCAAGAAACGAAGGCAAAACCTGCTGAAACTTCGAGAGAAACTGAAAATACATAGAAGACAATCGGCGACCGAACGCAAAAGACAATCGAACCTGAAATATGTAGAAGGGCGACCGAACCCACATGCCCAACACCTGAAATGGAGATCTCCCAGAAAGGCACCGATGATGGTCCCCAATACACCGAACGAGGTGAGATTCACAGCATGTAAGAGCTTAGAACCCTAGCTCTGATACCATGACAAAAAGGTCGAACAAATTGCTTGAAATTTCTGTCCAAAAAACCTCTTTTACATTGTGTTATGTATTGTATATATATTTACAGTTATTTGATCTAAAAGGAAACTAAATAAATTAAAGATATAATCCCTGACAATTAGCAACAAATCATTCTTCTTCCAAATATTCGTCGGTAGATAGGGTAACACGGTATGCCCAGAGTATTTGTATATGAGTTTTGGTCTATAGAAATTTATATTTACTGATAAATTTTTTTTTTTACCTAGTACTGCATTGCAGGTCATTTGCTGGGTCTTGGGCGAATATGGAATTGCAGATGGGAAATATCCCGCCTCATATATCATTGGGAAGTTATGTGCAGCAGAGGCACACTCTACTGATGACACTGTTAAAGTACGCTTTTTATTTTAATTATGCCAATTGAGTGATTCAACACACAGGGGCAGAGCCAGGATTTGTGTTCAGTGCAAGCAACATTTTTCACCGTTGAACTTCGAGGATTTGGTCATAGATTTAATGATGATAAAAAAATAAAACAATATTACAACAATACTAAAAACGATATAATTTATATATTAAACTTTTTCCTTGCAAGTTTTCATATTTTGATATACATAAACAATAGTGCTATCATTCATCCACTGATCACCCATCCGATTGCGCAATCTATTCTTTACGATGCTCATTGCAGAAAAGACTCTCTCCACAGTAGCGGTAGCAACTGGTAAAATCAATTCTAAAGTCAAAAGTCTGTAAACCAATGGATATACTTTATCTTTCTTTGTCAGAACTAACTTCTCCGCAAGATCACCAAGGTCATTCAACCCTTTCAACTCTTTGTTAGAGTGCATGTCAAAAATTTAAGTCTCAAGTTGATCGCTAAGTACAATGACATCTACTACAGAGAAATCTAATGGATAAAACTCAGCAAGTCTAATCAAGCTTTTCTTGTCAAAAGAAGAAAATGAATCTTGTGGGCATAAACAAGCTACACAAAGGAGTAACTCTGTATTTACCTCCGAGAAACGATCATTCAATTCTTAAAGTTGTAAATCGATGACAGAGTAGAACAAATCTACTCGATAATGATGTAAATTTGTAATTTCTGGATATTTATGCTGAGAGCGACCATGAATTGCAAGGTGTACAAACATATCATCTATGTTGGGTACATGAATGTAATGTTGTTGACAAAAAGAATATACTTCTTCCAAAAAGGAGTCCCACCCTTCGTCTCTCATTATTTGGAGTCGTCATTTGTACAATCTCACTAATTGCATTGCATTCAAAATATCTTGATCTTTCCTTTGCAATGCCTTTGACAGATCATTTGACATCCCCAACACACTTCTCATCAACTGTAGATTAAATGCAAAATCAAATCTTTGTATCGACTTCAATAAATTTGTTGCATCAGATCTTTGATCACAAGAACAAGATTCATCTACAACAATCATTGCAAGTACATCTAAAATAGAAGAGAACATGGTAAGCAAGCTGACCAAAGAATTATAATGTGAACTCCATCGTGTATCACCAGAGCGCTGAATGGTCGTTTCTTGATTAAGTCCCCGTCCACTTAAAATCTCACCTTTTTCCAATGCCTCAAAAATAAAGTCTAATTATTTTTCTCGAAAAAGATCACAACGTTTAGAAGATGCTCCAACAGTATTTATCACGTTCCCAACCACACGAAAGAAGTTAGTAATAGGGATGTTCTTCTTTGCCACAACCACAAGCGCAAGTTGGAGTTGATGAGCAAAACAATGAATGTAAAAGGCACATGGACTCTCCTTCAAAATGAGTGTTTTCAGACCATTAAACTTATCTTGCATATTACTTGCTCCATCATAACCTTGTCCTCTCAATCTAGACATGCTCAAATTATATCTAGAAAATACCTTATCACTTGCAGCCTTAAGTGATAGAGCCGTGGTACTTGTAACATGTTCAATCCCTATGAAGCGTTCATTGATATGCCCACTATTGTCTACATAACATAAAACAATAGACATTTGCTCCTTCATTGACACATCACAAGATTCATCAACTAGAATAGAAAATAGTGAATCGCCAACATCTTTGATAATAACATTGATCGTTTCAATAGCACAAGTATTTACTATATCCTTTGAACATCAGGTGATGTCAATTTGCAATTGTGAGGAGCATTCCCAATGTGATGGCATTAATAACTTCATTATGAGTAGCCAAAAATTGCAATTGCACTAAGAAGTTACCTGGATTGAGAGAATCCTCAGATTCATCATGACCTCGAAATGAGTGCCCTTGTCGCAAAAGAACTCGAACACAATCAATGGATGCATTAAGATGTGTAACATATGCATTTCTTGCTTGTTCTACTGTTTGTAGAAAACCGATTGAATGTGTTGCTCTTGATTCATCAACACTTCACACTTAATGTGAGCTTGATGATGTGCACTATCATGAAGTCCAACATAAGTATGAAGCCTTTTTTTATCTTTCCAATATGTAAAACCTTCGGCAACAAAAGACTTACCTCTACCTTGCTTTTCAGAACTTGTTCTGAAAAGATAACGATACAAACAATAAGCAGCATCCTTCTCTACATTGTACTCCAACCAACTACCGAACTCTTTAAACCACGAAAGATTGAATCGTCTAATTGTTACTCCAAATTGTCGTTTTGGAAAGCCATGTGAATTGATCTTATATATCTTCCAGGATTATCTTGTAATTCACCTTGATTACCTTTGAGACAAATGTATCTATAGACTATGGGAGTGTTGATAAGTTTGGACACCCTAATTCAAGTTTAAAGAACATATCAATAACTTTCTTTCTCTGAAACGGAGCTTAAGCAAGAATGTCATCATCCCATTATACACATGTATATATTATAACAAGAAATAATCCAAAAATCCTGTTTGTCTCACTGAAAATTCCCAATTGGAAATCACAAAATAGCAGGCACGATTTGGGTATGTGTTTTTCATATAGTGTGCAATTTTGCTACAAGAAATTGGAAGTTGAAATTGAAAATTAAATAGAAATAGAAATCACCTTCTTCGTTCTTCTGGGCTTCGGCCGCTTCGGGCTTCTCCAGACTCCAAACTCTAGTGAATTAGTATGACAGTATCAATTCTTCTTCTTTCGTTGGGCAGCTTGGGCTGGCAGGCAGTGTAGCGGCAGTTGGCGGTGGACGGGAATTACAGTCTAAAAGCTGGGGACTGCGAGTTGGAGTGGCGACTAGCGAGATTGCGAGAAGCAGTGAGGGTCAGCTGGTCGACAAAGACGCGATTCAAGCTCGGCAAGGGTTTGGTTTTGATTTGAATGAAATCGGGTGGTTTTGATTTGAACGAAATCGGGTTTGGGTTAATAAACGGGTCATGGGCTGGGGCAATTGGGCTTTTTTGATTGAACCAGACTTTAACAAAAAAAATAAAAAAATAAATGATAAATAATATATATATATATATATATATATTGGGCCTAGTGGAGCCCAAAAGTAGATGCCCGCACTGGACCTAATGGGGCTCCGCCCCTACCAACACTTATTTATCTGGGATGGTCAACCCATAAAACATGTTTAAAATGGTGCAGTTTTTAAAGTTTAATAGCAATATTGACTATCAATGGAGACTGCAGTGGTCTACATATAAAAAGTGAAACTCTCTTCATTGTAGGGAGTGAATTTACGAGTAGCTTTTGGCTGCAGTGCGTTTTGACAACATATTTTAGCATCTGTTTGGCAAAATTTATAAATTATTTATAAATGGTAAAACTTCATTTTCAACCATATATTTCAATGGACTCACAAGTGCAATCCACCACTTATTTTATCTATTGTAAATTTGTTTATAAATTTTTACCAAACAGAGGCTTAATCGTTTAAAAGCAATCTTACAACTAAGTGCAATGCCTATTCAATTGAACGTGCTTTGCCATGCATACTCTGAATCACCATAGTGTACGAGCTTAAGTGGAGAAATGAGATTCGATTGTCATTGTACTGAACGGTTTCTGTAAGTATGCTTTGGTGATAGTTGTCCTGCTTATTTTGAAGGCATATGCGGTAACATCGCTAATGAAGATATATTCATTTGAAATAGGTGCTGGGAGAAAAGTGGACATGCTACCTGAGGTAGGAAGTTTAAACTATATTTGGGTCTGCTTTGGCATGCCAATCTGACGTCCTTGTTTCTACTCCTGATAATTGGGAACATATACTTTAATTGCACATATTTTCTCATGTAAACCTGAGTTCTTTGTTTATTATTATGAGTTGACTTTTTTCTTTGCCTTAGGACATGATTTTGTTACTTTTCCATAGGACATGCTTTTGTCGCATGCTTTTGGTGTAAATTAGGCATGTCCCTATCTGAATTTATTAGCATCTTCATTAGGCATTAGAAAATTTGAATTAACGATTACGCTTTTACAATTTGCTTTCGTGGGACATGCATTAACATTTTAAGCCTCCACATTCTGTTTTGGAAAAATGATAAGAGAGATACAATATTGTTGTTTAAGAAAATTCATTGTTTTTATTATTATTATCTACATAAAAAATAATATAAGCAGTAATGATACTATTATTATCATGAAAAATAAGATAATTTGTTTTTTGTTCACCGTGTAGTATTAATTAAATAACATATAAAGAGAAAAGTAACCAGTATACTCGACATCTTGTTAGTAGATACTGTCATTCTCTTCTCGCCTTTGTTATGCCACTTACCCTCGTGGTTCAACACTATGAGTGATAAACAGTATGAAAAATATCATTTCTTTCACAATTTAACTGAAAATTTCGTTCATTGGTAATTGAATCTGTTTCCCTTTCCCATGGGTACCTAAATTAAATTTCTTTAGTAGGAACTACTATTTTCATGCTTGTTTTTGCCTTAGACAAATATTAATTAGTAGAAAAATATGAATTTTTTGTCTGGCTACCTTCTTGCTTGCTGCAGTGTCAATTCCTGATTGAAGAATTATTAGCATCCCACTCAACGTATCTGCAGCAGCGTGCTTATGAACTTCAAGCAATCATTGGCTTGGATGCTCGTGCTGTTGAGAATATTATGCTAATGGATGCAAATTGTGAAGACATTGAGGTGATATTCATCTTTAGAGAATTAGAGTAAATCTGGTTATATTTACTTCATTTTCGGAATATGATTGCGGTAATAATACACTCTTTTGTATTGCTGATAGAGACATCTTAATTAGTGATCAATACGGAAAGGAGGATATATATTCTTTCTGCTTGCTTTCTAGTGATATTTGCCATATACTTCTGCATTTTTATTAGTTAGTCAGATTTTTACGTACCTAGTGCATGTTTGAGAAGTGATTAAATTAAAATTTAAGTGATTGTAAGTTGTGGATCCTAATGATTGTCTGGATATTAAGTATGAAGTGGATACAAAATATGTTCGATCAACTTAGATAATAATTTAATCCCCTCCCAAACATGCATTTAATGTGCTACCTCTTTCCATTTAATTTTGGCCTGATGTGCTCCTAAATCTCTGTAAGTTAGGGAAATTTTAGCATAGTTGAGTTGAAACTTGATTTCTTTTGCAAGACTCTCATATCGATTATCCCAATCATAAAAAGTGGCAAATATTGTCAGTGTTTTTTGTGCCCCTTCACAGTTTCTGTAGCTCAGGAAGACACTGCTATAAAGGAGATTGCTAGAGACAGATAGTTCCTCGTGCTCAAGAAAGGGCAATTTTAAATCTTCAATACAGTTTCTCTAGTGAGGGGATTTTTGCTTGCTTTTTTGGGAAATGAAATAGGAAGAGAGAAGGAAAATATAATTACAAGAACAATAAGCCCTAGCAGTCAACATTTTGAAATGGCTTGATTAGAAATACAGGAAGAACACATTTCAGGAATCCAAGTTTGCTTGCATCCTAGCTGTAGGGCTACGACTCTCACGATCTGAGCAAGCCTCTTCATTGAAATTAAGCCGTGAAGATCTATTTCTCCAGCTTGCTATAATGTTAGTACTGGCAAAACTGGTAGCAGGATGGTAAATATTAGAGTCGGAAAAGCATGTATCACCACCATTTGTGGGCTCAGAGGAAGATCCAGAACCTTTTAAATCTAATATCTAATTTACAAGTTGGTTGTTATCGTTCTTTCTTGAGTTGGCCCACTGTGTCAATCACTTCATTGTTCCCTTTGCTATATTTCAGTTATATTTTGGAAGACAAAATGCTAAAAAGTTGTATCCTCCCTTAAATTTACCCAGTGAATAAATGATATTATCAAAAAGATAAAAAAATAATAAATATTTTGTATGTAGCCCTATTTACCAGTGTTCTAAAATGCACGCATATGCTTTGCATATGCACGCATATTCTTGATACTTTTTCGAAACGCGTCACATATGGGGTATGCGCGAGATAATACGGTTAACTCATTTCGTTGACCGCATATGCATGCTTATTCTCCAAAATTGGAGTGTCTTTGAAGGAGTACGTACTAATTACATAATTACATTGATGCATTTTGGTTATTACTTTAGTAGTTGTTTGATAATTAAAATTAGCATACTAAACTTTTCCAACTTCCTTATATAGTTACACACCAAGAAGAGGAACCGCATATATGCCACAAGGATGAAAAATC
The DNA here is from genome assembly GCF_002742605.1 of Olea europaea var. sylvestris. NCBI lineage: Eukaryota > Viridiplantae > Streptophyta > Magnoliopsida > Lamiales > Oleaceae > Olea > Olea europaea. Next base: position 37,145,390 of record NC_036247.1, read on the forward strand.
TAGTTTATGTCCAATTTTAATGCAAGGTTGATGAACAGAATAAAGATGAAGGATAAATTAGAAACTTTATTAGCAAGTGATTTGATTGTTGATGGTTGTGATGCTGAGGAGTAAGTTGACAATAATATATTACCATTTACAAGAGATAATATAAATTCTTGATTTGAAATGAGGGAGGATGATGAAAATGATTTGTATCGGATGACACGAAAAATGACTTGGATGAAAAAAAGGATATTGAATTGGAATTTGATAAAGAGTTAGTTAGGATTTAGAATTTTTTAAGTCAATATTTTTGTTTAATTTAATTGTAGGAATTAATTACCAAATAACCGTATTTATGATTTTGAGTAATATGTTTTTGTTGAAATTTTGAAAAATATATATAAATCTGAAGTTGTTGTCTTATTGTAGTATTTATAATTTTGAGTATTTTTTTTTCTTTTTTGAAAATATGAAGAATATGTATAAAAATTCAAACAATGCATAATTTTATTTATTTATTAGTTTAAAATATTAAAAATTGGAAAACACATAATTACGTATATGCTTCGCATAAGCACGCATATTCTTATAATGCTTGATGCTCGACCAAAACGCATTGCCACGCATTACGCATTTTAGAACCTTGCTATTTACACAAGCTCCCACAAACTTGGCACTCAATATGATGGTCGGGGTATATTAATTTCATTTTTAAATTCGGTTGTGCTACGTGTTTATAATTATTTACATACACATGATGTGACAAGATATGATTGGGGATAGAATTTCTTAAACCAAATTTAAAAAAACAAAAAAACTTCATTACTCTCTTTTTTACACTGATAAGTGTGTTTTTGCACACTTATTTACATTCCAAACATGAATTAAATACAAGTAAAATGATTTAATTGTTACTTAACTTTGCCAAATTCATGCAATGTAGGAAATTCTATGGAAATAGTGGAATTCAGGAGAAAAGAGCCGAAAAAGGACCAAATTGAAGCAAAGAGAAAATTCAGGGACCAAATTGCAATTATCTGAAAGTTGACCCGATGAACACATCAAGCAATTGATCAAGCCAAGCACCAATTGGAAGTTATAAGGGACCATTGGAGCAACTAGGAACAAGAGAGAAGGTCAAGGAGTGAAGGAATGAAACTTGAGGACCAAAATAAATCAAACTAGAAGCTAGCTATACTATGCGACCGCATAGTATAAAACTTATGCGGTCGCGAGTGAACCTCCAGGGATGAAAAAGGGCGTTTTTCTCAAACCTATGCGGTCGCATAGGTAATGCTTATGCGGTCGCATAGGTATAAATTTTTTCGAATTTTGCACTTTCCTTATATGATTGCAACTCCTTTGGTAACCTAATTTGGACGGGTTTAAATAGCAACAAGACATCCAGAAGCCGCATGAATGACTTGGGAGGCGAAAGCATTCATCTTGGAGTGGAATTGAAGGCAAGAACAAGCAATTGATGCGAGATTTACGAGATTTCTTCAATCCTTGACAACCCGGTGATGCATTTTATTCATATTTTGTTAGTTTTCGTTATTTTTATCATGATAGGCTAGATTTTTGCAACTAGGTGATCGATGAACCATGTAATTATTATTAAACTTGCTATTTCATGATTTTGAATTATTAGTTTGATGGATATTTGAATGGATTATATTGGTTTACTTATTTCCACAAGTAATGTGCACTTAATTTGTGTGAACTTGGTGATTTAATTCTGAATTTGAGAAAATTAGATTAGACTCGACATATATAATTCATCATAGGGTCCGATAGGGGATAGAAATATACCCCTATGCCCTATGTAAATCTTTAATTGCTCACAAAAATATTATATGCGTTCTTGTAAAATTGCATCCGTCATAGAGATATAGGCTGATGATTTATGAGAATAGGTTCAATACATCTCGAGAAAGAGTATTGAATAGAATTAGGAGCATTGATTTATAAATTCTTATTGAATTATCAAAATTGTGAAATTAGGGTTTAATTGGTAATTATATGGGGATTCGTGATCTTAGTGCATTTGTTTTACATAGATTTTCATAAATTGACAATATATTTTATCGATTTTTCATAACATTTCGTAATTGAGTCATTAGTTAAGTGAATTTAAGTAATTAGGGTTTGATTTGAAATTAGGGTTTTTCAATTTGGGGATTTCCCCCAATTTAGGGTTTGGTTTGAATTTAGGGTTTTTCACTTTGGGGATTTCTCCCAAAATTAGGGTTTTTGATTCCAAAATTCACTTCAATTCAATTAGTTTCGGTTAAGGCTAAAATAAGTAAAATTGAATTAACCAATCTCTGTGGGACGATATTCGGACTCAATTGATCCATTTTATTACTTGTCAACGAACCGTACACTTGCGGTAATTTAAATCGAAAGAAATATTTCGCGAACAGACACCTCTTCAGCACAATTAGCATTATTCTTTTCAATTATTGTTTCATCGAGTATGGCATTCAAGAATTACTGTCTTACTGTTTCGTTGAAAAATGCATTGAAGAATCACGAGTCTTTGAGATAATCTAGATTATATTAGGATGATATTAGTATGATATTAGTTTCTCGTCATGGCTTGTAGTATATCTCTGTTCATACAAAATTATGAGTTTGTATTAGCGATTGTTCAGATAATATTAGTTGCTACTTGACAATTTTCATGCTGTAAGTTCATTTTATTAATACTTGTAACATCTGTAATCTTTGCAGATTGACAAAAACCTTTCGTTTCTTGATGCTTATGTCGAAGAATTGCTGGAAAAGGGAGCTCAGCCATATATTCTGGAGGATGAACGCTCAGAAGCCAAGATCATGAATCTTCCACACACGCTCTTAGGTTTGAAGCCTACGAGCTTCCTAAATCCTCAGTACCTCCAAAATTTCCATCAACAGTATCATCCTCAGCTGAACTTGTTCCTGTACCTGAACCATATTATGTTGCAGAAGTTCACCAACCTGCTAAATCTGCCATAACGGTCTCCAGCTCAGGGTCATCAGAACTCAAGTTACGACTTGATGGTGTCAAAAAAAATGGGGTCGTCCTTCTTTCTCCTCTACCCCTTCTACTTCAAGCAGTGATACTTTTAAAAGTAACGACGGGATGACTCGACATGATTCAGCAAGCAGTACAAAGTCGAAAGTACACGATGTCTCTTATGATTCAAGGAAGCAGCAACCTGAGGTTTCATCAGAAAAACAGAAATTGGCCGCTTCTCTTTTAGGAGTAGAATCAAAATCCGACAGAAAACAATCTCATTCTGGCCAGAAGGCTCTAAAGACTAACAATCATGGTGCAGACAAGGATAATTTAGCCAAGGCAGCAAGTTTGTAATGCCTTTCAAAAAAAAAAAATGTCAAACATATCATGCTATATTAAAAAAAAAAAAAAACCAATAAAATAAACTTTACAAGGCGGTGGAAAGGATATATATTCACAAAACTTATCAAACACAATGTTACACAAAAACACACACTACACACTGGAAAAGAAGCCGAAAGCAAGAGAAAAAGAGAGAAAAAAGAGAGGAAGAAGAAAAAGAAAAAAAGAAAAAAAAAAAGGACGAGGAAGAAAAAAATAGGAAAGTTCACCTATGTTATTAGAAAATAAGTGGTCTACATTATTATGTTTGAATTCCTCAATTTTGAAAGGTAAGTAAAAAGTTATTTATTATCAAGTTATGTTTGATTTTATAGTGATTAGATTGTTAGATTAAATTCAATTTTATTGAAGATGTTAAGTATACTAAACTATAAAATTGAGTAAAGTGAAAAAAAAAACTAGTTTTAATGATTAAAGAGACTATAGAAATCGTTTAAACGTGAAATGATTAAGTTTGGGTATTGCCTATTTAATTATTGAAATTATTTAAAATAATTAATTGTTTGTTTAAAAATTATATCGTATTTCAGGCGACGATACTAACATCAGAACAGCTTACCAACCGGAATGATTTTGCGAACATAGTACTGTGAGTGGAAAAATAAAAATATTTTTAAAATATTTATAAATTAAGTATATTTTCAAAGTATGTGCAATTATGTGTTCGAATTATATGATTATTATGGAAATCTATTTTATTATGATACATGTGGAATATCAAAGATTATTTATGGCATATTTGTGACTTGCTATGTAAGACATGTGATATTGAGATTTGTTTGGTATGTGAGACATGCAATATTGAGATCAGTCAGAAAAGTACCTATGATTACATACTTCTTCTAGTTCACAGAGGGACTTTGGTCGTGTTCTATCCTACACGGAGGGTCTTAACCTGACATTGGTCTTGATCGTTTACATATAGTTCATAGAGAGGCTTTGGCCGTGTTCTAGAATTGATTATGAAAGGTTTTTGAGACCAACTTTCGTTCACAGAGGGGCCAAAGGTTCGTGGCGAAAGTTCTTAGCCCGAGAAGCGGATTATATATTTCAATCAGGGGTTACATTTTTGGTGAATTTTCCAGCACGTTTGATGTGATGAGATTATAGCATGGTTATCAGCTGATATTCATATTATAATTTTGAGATGACGAGGGGCGGATTATATATTTCGATCAGGGGGTACATTTTTGGTGAATTTTCTAGCACTTTTGATGTGATGAGATTATAGCATGGTTATCAGCTGATATTCGTATTATGATTTTGAGATGATATTTTACGATCTTATGTGAATATTTCACTTTTGGTTATAATTACATGATGTTATCATGTGAATTATTAAATGATATGAACTTCATTTTCGATAGAAATGTAAAATTGAAAAAGTATAATTATTTTCGAACTGCTCCACTCACTGAGTTTTCAACTCATATATTTTCCCACGATTTTTCCTACGGGTGGAAATTGACCATTTTTAGATGAAAGAGCCTAATGATTTTCAAATGAGAGTCAAACGATATGTTGAATATTATAACTCATATTGATGAAACACGAAGTAAATATTTTGAGTCCATCGCATTATATTTTACATAAGCATTTGATTTTGTTACATTTTTGAAATAACTCATAGTCAGCCTTTGTGATAGATTTGACATCTAGTTAACATCTATCATCGGCGCACGTCACGTTTCGAGTCCACTAGGATGATTCGGGACGGATCGTGTCAAAGTTCATCTGATATTATAAAACCAACATCCCAACCACCTCCAGACCTGCTAGACTTGGGTGAACCAACAGTTACTACTAGTGCACCGTCTGTAGATCCTCTCAGGCAATTGGAAGGTCTTCTCGATCTAACACAAGATGCATCCAATCTAAGTTCCAGTGGAGTTGGTGTGCCTAATGCACCTGATCTTATGTCTCTCTATGCAGACATGTCTTCGAGTGCGACCATAGCACATCTGACAAAACAACCGAGCAAGGGACACAATATTCAAGAATATTTGGAGAAGGATGCACTTGTAAGGCAAGTGGGTGTGACCCCATCTGGTCAGAATCCTATCTTATTCAAGGATTTGCTCGGCTAGAATTTTGTTGAATGGATATTTCGTATCCTGCTTGATTTGGGATCTATTTAAATATTATTTTTCAAGCAGCTGGCTGAGAGACGATGATTTTGGTCCGATGAGTCTAGTCATGATTCACACCAAGGGAAATTTGGAGGACTGAGATGGGAGTGCAGCAAGCCGCGCCCTTAGGTGGCTGTAAAACCTTATGTTACTTCTCTGTATCTTTTTGCAGGAAATATTTAGCGCATGTAGAAATGCAATGAATGTGTAAGATGATATGGGTTCTTTGAACCGCATAGCACTTTTTGTGCATGTTTTGCACTGCTGAGGGATTCTATTGCAGGCCAATTTGCAATTTTGAAACTTTATTTCCATGCATGTAACTTGACATTCTTTTCAGGCTTCTTTTTTATTTTTATTTTTTATTTATTTATTTTTCTGCCTTGTTCTTGGTACCCTTTTTTCTAAATGACAGATTACAAGAATTTCTTAAGCTTGTTAAATTTGATTTTGAGGCAAATTTTTAATAGACTTGTTCTGCTATAGATGTACGTGTTTATTTGCTTATGGACACGATAATTTACACCAAGGAATTTCGAATGAAAATTAAAGACTGATTATTCAAGGTTTTACTCTTCAAATTGTTTAGGGATGACAATGGTCGAGCCGAGCCATTTGACATCACCCATTGGCCAAAGGACCACGCTCAGCCTGTGGACCCAATTTACGAGCTTTATATATTTTTTAATAAAATACAAAGAAAAATATAAAACTTAAAGATGAGATTAAAAACAAGACAATTTTATGTAATGAAATAAAAAAATATGGATAGTAAGCGGGTTGTCGAACTTCACTCATCTCTTCTCACTGAAAATCGATCTCGTGAAACGAGCCGAGCTATCCTTCATAATCAGCCTCAGTTTGTCCATTATTAAAGCGAGAAAATAAGTTTTGAAATAATGAATTTTTAAAGAATGTATGGTTAAAAAGTAGAAAAATATTTTGAGTTTACTTGTAAAATATTTTATTGTGAGAATATATATTTAAAAATGAGTTTGAAAAATAAAATAAAATAACGATAGGCAAAAAGGGACTCAGAGCCTATTTGAGCCCCTTCATTTTGGAATAATAAAGTAATAAAGAATGTAGGGTTAAAAATAAGGAAAAATTTTAAATTTACTTGTAATATTTTTTTTGATTGGGACCAAAACCAACTACAGTCGATTGATTTCCCGCCTCTCTCTGTCTCTTTCTCGTCTTTTCTCATTTTCCCACTAGAAAACGAGAAAAAAAAATGCAAAAAGATAGTGAAATGAACGCATCAATTCCGGGATCTAGGCAATTGAATTGTAGAAATCATACGTGCCTTGCATTCCTTATTAACCGCCTGTCCAAAAGAGGTTAATTTTTCTCCTCAATTATAATAGATTCAGTGTTTTCAATTCAGTTGAATCAGTTTCCAATTTTTTTCATTTTTTTTCTTTGATAACTAACAGGAATTTTGCAGATCTTTTGCGAGTTTTACTGCAGCAAAGCACCAGGGCCTCCACCTGCTGTTCATTCAGGTACTAATATATCAATGCTTGCTTAATTATTTCCGATTAGGGCTGTATTTTTATTTATTTTTAAATTTCCGTTTGTTTAAATATAAAATCTTTTTAAAGAGCATGTTTGGCTAAGGGTAAAAATACTCTCACAGATAATTTATATTTTTTTTTTATTTTTTTTATTTTTTAAATTATAAATGAAATTTTAAGCTTAGCCAAACATGTCGAAGTGGAAACGGTCATACTGATATTAGAGGCTGTTTCGGTTCTTATAATCAAGTTATGACATCTGATGCTTAAAAGTATTTCCTTTGGGATGTAACTTGTGCTTCATTTGGAAATGGATATGATAAAGGAAATTAAAAAGTAATGTAACTTGCATTTATTATTGTTTGTTTGCATTTAGAATTCTATTTATTTATTTATAATTCAGTTGAAGAACGTTATAAATGAAAGAATTTTATAACCTTGTCGTTTTTTGTTTGTCGAGGACACCACAGGAGAATAAGTCTTCCTTGTATGATTTTTTCCGTACTTTGACCCTAGTCATTTATGGGAACCTAACACTAGGAAATGCCATCCTTGGCACTTGGTATTTCCTCCTCAGTGAAATTTAAAAAGCTAAAGACATCCGGACACGAATACAACTTTCTCCTATTGTTTGAATTTGAACTATCACAGCACTAAGCATTTTTACTTTTCAGGTGATCAATTCTTTGCGTGAAGATATAGAGGTATGCAATTTGCACTGTGTGTTGAGCCTTTCTTTGCACGAAATTATATTGTTGCACTATTTATAAATTGAACAATTCAGTGGTTTTTGTATTGTTAATATATGGGTATACTGCTATTTCTTGATCTATTATTACTAACTTTTTATTTTTTTTTTCTTTTTTTTTGTATTAACCAACAAATCCAGCATTCCTCATTTACTACGTGGTTCTGATATTCTTCACCTTAGTTTCAACGACCGAGTGTGCCATGAGTTAAGCCATCCCATTACCAAGTCACTAGACTTTGACCATTGTGTGCCGTTGAAAGATAACAACAGTGAATAAGGAGAGTAACATTGAGAAACAGGCCTGGAAGTTGACTCGATATGCAGCTTAGGCTAAGAACTGAAACTTAGTATCTTCCATGAGTTTGAAGCTGTGGTGGTACTAATTTATTTTCCTGGTCCATTGACATGAAGAAAAAATTTCTAACCTACTTTACAACGAGTCAGAATGAATCCAATTAGTGGAACACATAGTGACATTTAATATATCTGAAGTGTATCAAAATTAATTTATCGACATTTTTAGCTGTATTTGATCTGGACGAATAATGTTAGACTATTTCCTCTATCTCATCATTATTCTACACTTTCCATTTGGGATGCCTCAAAATAAAATCATTTCACAATATTGATTAATCATTTTGATATTATCTCTATACTATTCTTTTGTTAAAATTTTATAAGGTCATAAAGTGTAATTAGTCTTTTCATTTGATGGTGGTGTAGTATATGAATGTTAATTAACTGGAAGACACGCAATGGATGCATGTTCCTTAAACGATAGGACTTCAAAATGAAGTTCTTTTAATGTGATAGAGGGAGTCCATTTATCCCTAAACACATCATTCTATGTTCTGTTCTGTTTTTGTTTTTAGTTGTGACAATGTGTTATCAATTCTGTGATAAGAGAAGTAGATTTAAAGAAGTTATCAACTGTTCCCATTCGATCATCCAAGTCTAGTGATCAGAAAATGATTGCTGAGAGCAATAGAGTAAGCAAGAGATTATTCAAACCTTGTTTTAAGTCCAACTAGTTCCACAATTTGGTGATGATGGACCTGGACAAGTTAGTTTCTCTTCGTTCAAGTCACTGTTACTTTTAGTGTAGTTTTTGAAAGCCATCGATCCTAATTCACATTATCCTTCTCCAATGTGTGACCAAATAATTTCTTGATTTGATGGTCTCACCTATGCCACATCACGTGTATATGACTTTGATTAATTCCTGTTTTAAATGTTTTCCATTTTTTATGCCATCTTTGCCATTTTGCACTTCTTTCTCTCAAGAGCTTTCTTATTTATTTATCTTCATAGGTGAAGCCTTGAAAGAAGTGCAGGCTTCTGCATTCCAGTGCAATGAACTCCTTTAATATGTATAACTATGGCACTAGCTAAAAGTGCTTCGGACATGTCATGCATTCTATTAGTTGAGATAAAACTTGTGATGCTATAACGTGTTAAAATATCTCTCGTGGGTGATTTGGATGAGCGTCTTATATCAGTAGCCTTATTCCATCCAATATAGTTATAGTAGTTATCTCTTCAGATGTATTTCAATCAGCTTTGTCATACTACCAAATTTAGTCTCAAGTTCATCACTTCTGAATATAAAATATCTGTTGAAAAAAACACCAGGATTCCTTTGCAGGAATTGGTCTTGAAATTTTATTTTAGGACATTTCAAAGAAATAAAATGTTACTGTGACTCGTCTTTTTCAAATCTTTTAGGAAGAGTTTGAGTCTATATGTCTTAGACACAGGTATGATCTCTCCCAAAATTCTAAAATGGTTTTTTTGTGATCTTGAGTTACCATAAAAAATGGGAGGACTTTAGGTTTTAAATCCCAATAAACATTGTTGTACTTGAAAAGATTTTCGCTGTTCACCAGACTTGTGTCTTTTTGCAGACTGTAACTGTTCTTGACACTGTAGAGGAACTTGTAGAAGAACATAGTCTGGACCCTCTACTTTCTGAGAAGTAGTAGTCCTCATTTTCTTTAGCACTTTTGCAATTTATGGTTGGCAGATTAGTTTCATTATTAGAGCCAAAATTGACTAGAAGCTAGAATAGATATATCCCGTAAACTGAAGTAACATTGTCTCAATTATACTTGTGAATGCTCCAGACTTGAGCTTCATATTGAATTCATTTAAAAATCTCTAAATATTATTATTGTTGAAGTGAAAAATGGTTATAATTAATGTGTTGCCAAACTTTCTACCATCTCAATTCTGTATGTAAGCATATAATTTCCCATGAAGCACAAAATCACAGGAGTAATGTTGGAGCAACTGCACAAAATCTGTCCGAAGCAAAGAAGAACGAACTCCACTGCTTGATGTGGATGTTGCGAAAGGTCGGTCATGTGCAGAATTTAAAACTTTTAATGTCAGTATCTAAGTGAAAGCATTTGATTAGTCTACATTTTATTGAATCCTGTAAGTTGGAAGCAATGAAAATTTATTAGGTTGTAATTTTATGCTATATACCGTAGCTGTTTAAAAAAATATATAGCATAGAGCAGTAATTAAAACAGTAAATTCTTTAAGTCCAGGTAGCAATGCACATATAGAAGGCTTTGGACTTCTCATCATCCTGTGCTTCTGTGTGCAAGTACTGGTGGCATCTTTTAGCTAGAAAACTAAAACCTTGTGTGGCCCAGTTGCAAGTTGTCTTGGGTTTTAACCATTGAATAAAAATGTCACTGCTTATGGGCTAGTTGAGTTACCTACTTAAGGACTCATTTCTTTGTCTGAAATCATGTAGGCTAACATGCTTAATGCGGATAATAATTTGCATAATATTGTTTGCAGTTTGTGTATCAAAGAACAGTCTCTAACAGAAGGACCAGGTATATGGGACAGAACTTGAGCCTTAAAATATTGCATACTCAAGTTCGTGAATAAATTAACTACATGTTACAATCAGCCTGATGTAACTGGTATTTATTTCACGCACTCATATGAGCACTGTGAGATAACTTACAAAACACGATTTACTCTGAAGTGACATGACGAAGAGAGACATGTAAAAAAATTTGTTAATTGTAGTATTCCGTTCAATTCCATTCCGAGTTGAGATTTGCTGTCCAAAATTGGTTGTTCAACTTGCTCTTCATTCAATAATTCATTGCTACATCATTTTACACCTATTTTTAAGCATAAGTGGCAATGAGAGAAAAGTTAGACATGTTAATTTAAAGTGATGTGTCAATAAATTATTGGGTGGACAACATTCCATTTAGCGCAGAACATGCAATGTCTAAGGTATTCAATATTTTTAGGGGTATGGCACCTGGCCTATAAACTTTCCATTTTTCTTCCTACTTTCTAAATACAGGCCCTTGCAGAATCGAGGTCCCCTACCCATGGGCTGATGAACTGTACAGCTCGTCCACATCGCAGCTTGTAGTGGGTCGGGGTTGGTCGGGACTTGACAAAAGACAACCCAACAGATTTTGACTTGTATAATCGGTGCATAGATCTACGATTACTAAGGCTAGCATTTCCTTACCTATCCCCATGGGGCTAAGCAGGAAGAGTTTAGCACTTTGCAGGCTGAACAATGAAAAAGAGCTGGCAATTGGTTGTTCTGAAAACTTTGCACGGTCTCATTTCTCATTATCTAGTGTTTATACATACACCAGATACGTAAATGTGGGCGTGTAATATTCTAAATTTTATAGAATTAGTTTCATGTTTGTAGCCTTCTTACCGACTTAAGGGAGCATTAATTTGGATGCCTGCATTTAACCTGCCCTTTTGTCAAGAAACTTAGGGTGGATGATTTTGACTTATTGAACAAAGTCCTCGATCTATCTTATTGCCAGCTCTTATTAAAATTATGTATAACTTATTGAAGTACTAATAAAATGGTATGAAGTTGACAATTGATAAATTCTGACAAAGCATTGTTTAATGGTGATATTATGTAGAGTCAACTCATTATGATTTTTGATTGGTTTGATTGAAGCTGAAATACAAATGCCCATCTTCCAATTAATTTTCATTTTATTATTACTTATTAGCTAGGAGAAGTACTCAAAAGTTCACAGTCGATTCGACTACGTTAATCTTTTCTGTTATTTGCTTCATTGTTACAGAAAACTAATGTATGCCAGATAGTTAGCATACTCCCCAACCTTGTGAATTGCAAATAGATGATAACAATAGTACATGGGGATGTCTGAGCATTACCTAAAGTTTACATTTCTATTGAGATTTTGAACCATTGTCTCTATAGGTCTAAGCAAGATGTTCAACAAATAGAGTCATCATTTTCTTTTGTTTTCCTCAACTCGAAGTGAAATGAATTGAGTTGTCAGATTGATGACAAAGATGAGTTCATAAGAGATTTTGACTATGAAAGAACAACCAAATCAATAACGGCAATAAAGATAATTTATTTGCGTTGACATTAATTAATTAGTTGACGAAACAAAATTTACGAAAGCAATGATGCCAACATTTTGGACACTTGGGAAGATTGTTAGACACTTAATTATGACTCTTTATGGTCAATAAAACAGCTAATCACATTACCTTTTGAGAAAAATTATTTGAATGAGACAATTCTTGAAATATATAATTGTAAGCGAGTAGGGACGGGGAGTGGAGGCTGTATGTACTAGCGTATGGACTACAAAGATTTAGTTATTTACCGTTGTCTTATGTACCTTGTCAAATAACTAGTAGCAATATTGCTTGGCCGAATATCCATTGGTGCCTTTACTACTTATGAGGCTTAATCATTACAAGCCCAACCTACCAAGGAATAGGATCGCTTCCTTTTGGTCCTATGCTTCGTTCTTTTTCTTCTAACTCACTGCAAGGTGGGAGTTTGCTTTCCCATTCAATGAGTTATGCTACATGTATAAGCAGCAGGAGTGCGTCTGTCGATGAATTTGGAAAACAAATTTTCAAATCCACCTACAAATGCATGCCACGTGTGCATCTCTATGGCTATCTGTACAGATGGCAAAAAATTTGTTCAATAAGTGATTCATCTCCTTCGAAAGCTTGGAACTTTCTATGTACAGATAGGCTATGAGTGTTATCCTCAGCAGTTCAGGTAAACTATTGTCCTAAATCCTAGAGTGAGCGAGAGCAAGCTGAGCCACATTGATCCACCTACAAATGCATGCCACGTGTGCATCTCTATGGCTATCTGTACAGATAGCAAAAAATTTGTTCAATAAGTGATTCATCTCCTTCGAAAGCTTGGAACTTTCTATGCACCCTATTATTTTGTCTACACTTAGCTCGAGTAAGCTATAGGCTATGAGTGTTATCCTCAGCAGTTCAGGTAAACTATTGTCCTAAATCCTAGAGTGAGCGAGAGCAAGCTGAGCCACATTTTCATTTTCCGTGCTCCCTCCCGAGCTCTTCGGTTGCTTGAGGAGAGCTGTGGTGATCTTGGGTCAGAGCTGGCAGTGGCAGTAATGGCTAAATAATGAGACGGGTGTCTTAAGTTCATAATATCAAAAGGTCCCAAAGTCAGCTACTTAGTTATGCTCTATTGAATTATGGAAATAGTCAAAATGGAAAATTATTGAATGTGGTCCATTCTTACTGATGTTACACAAATGCACACTGTTCTAGAGATTGAGGAAGATGTATTGACACTGACCAATTCAAGTTTTACAATGGTGGGTTGTCCAGATAGAAATAGAGTCATGTTACGTGTACAATCTAATTTGACAATTCATACTTGATAACATCACATTCATACATTTCAAAATTTGTTTTTTAAATTAATAGCCTGAATTTTGACAACGCCAACATTGTTAACCATTATTGTCAAGTTTGATTGTACAAGTACCCTAAACTTTTTTTCTAACAGCGAATACCATATTTACATGATTG
>NC_036247.1:37159175-37172687 GCF_002742605.1 Olea europaea var. sylvestris
AGTTCTAGAAAAAAAGAAAAATTGAGAGGAAAATTTCAAAAGGGATAATAGAAACAAACGATAAAATGACTGTTAACTAGTAAAAAAAAAGAAAAGAAAAGAAAAGAAAAGAATTGAACCTAGTATCTTACACTATATGTATTTTCTAGTTCTTGAGTTTCTAATCTTATAAGGAAAACAAATAATTATCATACTTTAGCTATGGAAACACGTGTGTGTAATGGATAGTCAATTATTCCATTCAATCATTATCGATATAGCGTATCAAACGTGCCGTTTACGTGCATATGGCTTCCGTGAGCCAGTTTAACACCCAAAATCTTTTTGTTGTGGGTATCCTTTTTTACGGTTGTGCTCCTCTTCATGTGAGCTGATGATCTCTTCTTCATCAAGAACACTGGAGAATTTCTTGAAACTTCCCCTTTCTCTATGTCAGAATGGCCCTGTTTTTGTAAATGCAAATTTCTACTTTTTGAGAGAGAGTTTAATGGGCAAACCATTCTGGGGAATAGCGAAGGGTGCATACTGAATCTCATTTTGTGGGCCCACCATAGACCACCTGCAAGGATAGGAACAAACTTTCCATAAGGAGATAACATCGAACATACTATATTTAGGAACTGAAATTTTTACAACATACGAAAAGACTGTTAATTTTAAGGTTTTTTTCACCTGTAATTTGTGGTCAGATGATGCACAAGGACTAACATCTCAGTCTTGGCTAATTCATTTCCTGGACAGGAGTGGATCCCATTGCCAAATGGCATAAATGTATTGGGCTTTGGAGCAACCTGTCAGAAAAAAAGATTTTAGCCTAGGCCTTTGCAGTGAAGAAAGATTACAGTAAAACTGTAAAGTCAATGAATTTTGTGGACCAAGAATGGTAAATTTACCTCAAATCTTGAAGGGTCAAACTTCTCAGGGTCTGTGAAATTTTCTGGGCTGTGGTGAATGTTTCTAAAGAGTGGTAAAACTTTCCATCCTTTCGGTATCAGATAGCCTGTAAATTTACCAAGAGATAAATATTAACCAAATTTCAATACAAAAGGACAAATTTTTCCGAAGTTTTTTATTAGATTTTGGTTTTAACTTACCATTAAATTCGACATCTTGAACAGCTTCTCTGAAAGTAAAGGACAGAATAGATGCAACTCTGAGTGTTTCTTGAATCATCCTTGTAGTAATTGGCATTTTCTTGGTATCTGCCCAAGACAGTACCTTCTCTTCACCAGATTCCTCTTTAGACTTAATTATTGCTTCCTGTTCTTCCTGTGATCACAAAAACAGTACAAAGAATTGAGTCACCGCACGAACTTTTTTTCGATTATTGTAATATAAGCAAGTGGGATTTAATAGCTTACGGTGACAGATTGTAGAACGCTTGGATTTTCTGCTAGGTACTTGATAATCCATGTCAGTACACTGGCAGTGGTATCTCTTGCTGCAAAAATGACGCCAATGATGTTATCGGCAATTTGTTCATCGGTTAGTCCTTCATGATCGCACATAAATGATCCGAGCAAATCGTTATAATCTTGTTTCGTTTGCCTTCTAAGGGACATGATTTTGGCCAAGATTTCTGCCAATTCCTTCCTGGCTTTCATGGCTTTGTAAAACAATGTTCCCGGAATGTTAATCGGCATTGAATTGTACCCTTTTTCGAGATTGTAATAGCATCCCTTAAGGTCTTCTCTGTACAAAACTTCATCCTTCCCGAATATGGACAGTAAGGCCACATTGAAAGTGTACTGCAGGATAGTAAAAACATACAGTTTTGATCAGAACTCAATGTTTCAGATTCGAAAACAGAGGAATAGAGAGAGAAAAAACAGGGGACTCTGTTTTCTTAAGGTAGAACATACTGTTTTCATTTCTTGGAAAGTAGTGATCAATTTTCCATTCCATGATCTGAGGGAGCTAATTGCAATGGACTCGATATCTGGTACAATATTCTTGATTGATTCAGGCGTGAATGCGCTAAGAACTAGCTTGCGGAGTTTGGCGTGATAGTCGCCCTGATGAAAGAAAATAGCCTGTTTGCCTATCATTCTCTCTTTGCTTGCAGGGAATGTGGGCTTGAAGAGATTTGGTTTGGTGACAAGCACAAGTTTTTGGAATGTTAATCGGCATTGAATTGTACCCTTTTTCGAGATTGTAATAGCATCCCTTGAGGTCTTCTCTGTACAAAACTTCATCCTTCCCGAATATGGACAGTAAGGCCACATTGAAAGTGTACTGCAGGATAGTAAAAACATACAGTTTTGATCAGAACTCAATGTTTCAGATTCGAAAACAGAGGAATAGAGAGAAAAAAAACAGGGGACTCTGTTTTCTTAAGGTAGAACATACTGTTTTCATTTCTTGGAAAGTAGTGATCAATTTTCCATCCCATGATCTGAGGGAGCTAATTGCAATGGACTCGATATCTGGTACAATATTCTTGATTGATTCAGGCGTGAATGCGCTAAGAACTAGCTTGCGGAGTTTGGCGTGATAGTCGCCCTGATGAAAGAAAATAGCCTGTTTGCCTATCATTCTCTCTTTGCTTGCAGGGAATGTGGGCTTGAAGAGATTTGATTTGGTGACAAGCACAAGTTTTGCAGCTTCGGGGCTCGAAATCATCACACAAGGACACCCCAATATGTGAGTCTTGAATATAGAACCATACCTAGTAAAAAAAATTATGTAAGAAATCTGTAAATCAAGTAAGTCTTGAACATCAAATTAAGAAATAAGAATTTGGACTCACTTTTTGACTTTGGAAGCAAAGAAAAGATTTGGGTTTTGGGAATAAAGTTGAAAGGTTTCTCCTATGTAAGGCCATCCCATGGTGCCTGGTGGGAGTGGCAATTTCACTTGGCCAAAGGAGAAGAATTTAAGGATGGCATTGAGGGACAAAATTAAGGCTGCAATTAAGAAAAAACATAAGCAGATGAATTCCATGATTATGTAACAATAACAGATGGAATAGAAATAGTACAGAGAGAGTACTATCAGTAGTGACAATTAGTAGCTTTTTTGGTAGATGGGTTATAGTTTTTGATGAGAAAAGGGAGTGAACCAAAGGGGTATATATAGGTGGAGGTGGTGGTGGTGGTGGGGTGGGGTGCCAACAATAGGCCTTCCAAATACAGCTCGAATTATCCCACACACGGAATCTCCCACCAGCTCATGTGTTTGTGAGAGAAACATATTCGAGAGAGTCTATGTATGTATATGTGAATGTAGGCTGAGAGAGAGAGAGAGAGAGAGTGAGAGAGAGAGAGTAGGCCAATGAGTTGACTGGTGAAAGAGGTGCGAGGAAACAGGGCAGGGGCCAGCCGCCAGCCTTTTGGTTTTGGGACAGAATTGGAAAGGGCACGGAGGGGATGAATTTACTATCCGTACCATCACATACAAACTTTAAACACCCTTTTGTTTCATTTTTTATTTTTTTTTAATTTCAAATATTGGGCTCTTATTTTGCCTATATGTGACCAGTTTTTTTATGTATGTAAAATTATGTACATGCATATGTACATCTCTATGCTGATTAGAAAAGCATTTTTATGTGAAATCATCCGACTCTGATCCGCCAATTTTGAATTATAGAATCATGAATCAAATTATATTCTGTTTGGGAGTGATTTTGAGAATTGATTTTTTGATCATTAGGAGAAAAGTGGGATCCACCTGTAAAAGAAGAAGTCAACTATGACGGCTGGAATAGTAAAATAACAGTCAAAAAATTAATTTTTTGGGAGGAAAAATCGCTCCCAAACAAGCCCATAATAATTTCATTCTCGATTTCAGCTTCTTAACCAAAGTTTCATTCAACTCTAAAAATATCAAATAAATCTTAATTTAAATTAACTTACATGAATTTATTAGTATGTAATAATTGACGGTTTTTATCATTTAAAATAAAAAGGTAAAAATGAAATAAAGAATTAACAATTTATTTTTAATGCATAAAAGTATCAATCTAGTCCGATTTCCTTTTTCATAGAATTGATGTTGTTCCATTTCACATTTTCTAATGGAAATTATTTTGGTCCAATTCATAATAGTTTAGATCGAACTACTCGATGTCCACTCCTAATTGTGCGAGTGTATTTTCTAATGGAAATTTAATTTTATTGTTGTTATTGATGGTGGAAAAATTTAATTTGCAATCAAGTGAGTAGGTGAAATTAAGGGTGCATGAATTGAATTTTGACCAAATTTTCTTGGTATGACTGGAATAGGATGATTTGAAATTTGACCAAACTGTGATTTGGACGTAGATTGAAGTACCCCACAATTAAATCATGTCTTAGAATAGGCAAACATTTAGACGCATCCAGAAAAGAAACATTGAAAATTTGAAAGTAATTTTAAATGAATATATATATTTTTTTTTTGGGGGATCGCGTTTTAAATTTGTAAATGAGGTGATTTAGTATCGTAGTAGAGCGCGTAGTGGTTTTAACTGTTAAACTCAAGTCTGATAGTCGAGATGGTTTAATGTAACAGTATAGAATGTAGTAGTTCAAAATTCAAGCCTAATAAAATTTCATGTTTAATGTTTCGGATCAAAATAAATCCAATATATACATAAATGTGTGTATTTAAGATTCGGTAGAAATATATGTGATTCTTATGTTTTAATGAAGTGACCCGTACTTATATTGAATCTAGATTATGTCATTTTTTTTTGAAAATTCATAAGGACAACTGTTGGAGAACCCATTAATGAGTCATAAATTTGGATTCCAGACGGTAAAATTGTTGAAAGGGGAAAATACTTTGATAAATCAAATGATTGTAAGTTCAATTATATATCACATCAATTAAATGAGGAAGCTTTTAAAATTATATCGTAAGTTCAATCAAATGTTGGAATAGGATGATTTTAAAATTATTTTCGAGTGTTTATGAAAAAGTAGGGTATTAAAATGGGATGAGCAGCTCGTTGGCTTGATTCGCATCATTTATGAGTCATGAGTACGAACTGAGCTAAACTATAGTTGAGCTAGTTGGCTCGCCTAGCTAGCTAAATCGAGCCCAACAATAGACGAGTCGAATAGCTTAATTCGCCCAATTTAACACCACCTATACAAAAGTTACCAATAATTCATCAAAAATGCATTTCTTCCCTACTCAAAATTTTCTGCAAATTAATAGTATTTCTTCAGGCACATGATTTGATTGACACTTCAACTTGATATGCATGACCTAACTGGACTTTGCTTAAGAAATTAATTTTCTTGGATTCATGTGAATACTACATATTTTCACCATGCAATGCCAAATTCGTGGATTTTTTTTCCCTTCTGTTTATTTTCTTTAATTATGAATTATGAATGTATATTTGCATGGTCTTTTCCCCTCTAATTAATGAGTATTTGTCGAGTCTATTCACGTCAAACTACTACAACGTTATACTATGCATTTTTGTTTTTGTTTGATACACAAAGATACGTTTTGAATATTCTCGACATAAAAAGATTTTCTTAAGAAAAAATGTACCGAGAATTTTTATTCGGGTGCGTGTAATGATTTTCTCTGTGATTGGAGTCATCGGATAGTTACATTTTTTACAAAGTTGTTACGGTTTTTTTTTTTTTTATTATGTTAATTCTTATTTTGTAATTTGGCAATTCACTATCTAGAAGTTTTGTCTCTTTAATTTTTTTCTTAGTAGGGTAATATATATTATCTTTAGACAATATCATCTAAATTGGACAATTAAATTCTTTCGAAATGATCAAATTGGTCATACCACTGTAACGTCGAACAACCTTATCTTACAAGTTGATATTCTTGAGAAAACTACAACTCAAGACGTTCAACAATCCAACCTTAATTAACTTTAAGCACTTCATTGTAAATATTTAAGTATTCAGTTGATTCACACTTTAGTTATAGATTCGTTGTAGCTAAGGATCTTATTTGTGGACGTTATTTATTACGCGAAATTAATTATTATAAATAAAAATGAGTTATATACAAGTTTGTTATAATCATGACTTTATCATCCATCGTATGATACATATATTTAGAAAAAAGGTGTACAGCAATATATACACACCACAATGTAGGAATATTAAATAGGGCGAGTCACTTTATTCATCCACCATCGGGCTTGACTTACTCAACCGTGGGACACGCTAGGTACACGCAGGCTCACCCCTGAAAAGTTGGGCTCGTCTTACCCTATGAGCTCGTCCTTGTTAAGGAGGGACAAGTGGAGTCGCTCGTGTCTCGTTATTAAGGGTTTTTTTCTTTTTCTCCTACTGAAATTTGAATTTTTCACTTATTATGACCAGTGGCTTACACTAGTGATTCAGTACTTGGTTATGTCCGCAGCTCGTCTTACTTATCAACCTATGATAATATGACATCCAAAAAATACCGAATAATATTTGTAAAAAGGTATTATTTTTTTTTATCTAATGTACCGTTTATTTTTGTATCATGTTCGTATCGAACACAACTACTATGAAATACTAAAAAGAATGAGATAATACTAAAAAATAAAAAATAAAAATAAAAAAAGTTATCCATTATTTTGTTTAGTCGTGTCCATTATGTAACATACCTTAATGTTTTAGGCGGATGTTAATTTAAATTCCCCTTTTCCATATAATTAAATACGATTATTCCTCACCCTACAGTTGTTGTAATTTTATTGCACTGCTTAAAATTATATGAGTAATGAGGTAGTTAATTAATAATTAACCTCAATTGCGGTTAAGACTTGAGTGGTATGCTTACATGTGGCTTAATAAATCGTGATAAGATTAACGTAAAGTGGACATCATGCAACATGTTTAGTGTTACATCTTTTGTAGATGTCAACTTTTTACTGGAAGTAACCAATATTCTTTATACATTTTCGTATTAAAGGGATCGTGAGATATTTATTCTTAACGTGTTTATAGCTTATTTGAGATTAACATAATACCAATCTTAAAATTTGATTATTTATTAAATATTTAGACAGATCGAATTACTCATTTCAAACTTTTATGTATAATTATATTGTTACTTTCGGGCATTTAAATAACAATAAGGGTTCGAAAAATACACGTTTATTAAGCTAATACGTCATAACATTATATAAAATTAGCCGTCAAACCAACACAAATCCACTTGAACTTTGTTGTTTAACTATAAATTTGATCGATACTTGATACTGTAAATAATAAGAATGACTAATCATGAAGAGATGAGATGACTCTACCTTTGACAATACGACAGACACCAATTTCTCAAATTAGGTTCGAAACGTGTCTTGGAATGAACACTTTTATCCAAGGGAGCTGTCTAACCATGTGAGCACAATCGCCTACAAAGCAAGAAAATCACAGGGGCGCACTTAACAAATTACCGTGCTAACTTAGCATATCAAGATTTAATGGGTTAACCACTACACTGATTTCAAGCTTATTCTGACAAGATTAGATACACATTATCGACTAACAATCTTAGATATCTTTGAAGATTACTTTGAAAGTGACTTTCTACTTTTAAGCTCTCTCAAAACAAATATTAATTGCCACTTTGTGTATAGAAGACGATTGTTTAAAAACTTTGCACTTGTGTGATAACTTGAGCTTGTTTGGTATTAAGTTTTATTTTCTACTTTTTTTTATATTAATTTCATATTTAATTTAACAAGTTTCTTCCGCTTAATTGGGGGTCAAATTATACCTCTAGTATGGGTTCAAAAGAGTCAAATTATACCTCTAGTATGGGTTCAAAAGAGGGGCAAAAAAAAAAAAAAAAAAAAAAATCAAAAAATTATACTTGGGACACACTTGCAACTAATAGATACAAATTATTCATAAATTTCGTGTTAACATATGCACTTTATATAAATCTACATTTATGACTAGACAAGACGAACGCATCCGACTGACAACGCCACACGAACTTATGCTTAAAGGCCAAAATTTTTCCCTACTTTTTAACCCCACCTTCTCCTAAAAATCATTATTCAAAACTCTATTCTCCCTAAAATGTTAGCTTAAGAAATATAAAAAATTACATTCTTTTAAATAAAAAATAAATAACATTATCCACCTATTAAATTAATATCTGTTCTAATTTTAGACTAAATTCTTTATACATAGTAATTCAGAACACCAAATATAACCTCAGTATCTTGAAATTATAAATATTAATATATATCCTGTAAATGATAGGAAAACTTGCATAATACACTCGAGACTCTCTATAAAAGGTGTATCGACACACTACCTATTGAATTTTTGAAATTTACATTTTATGCACTAATTTTTATTGAATGATGACAAAAAATACCGTCTGTCTGAAAATAAACAAATCAACCATTATAAATAGTTGAACATATTAAAATACTCTTATTTAAAAATAAAAATTCGCGCATGTATATTAAATTATGTTACACTTAACATTTTAGCAATTTATAGATAAGTAATTAATATGCAAAATTAATTTCGAGACTCTCTATACAAGGTGTATTGACACACTGCCTATTGAATTTTTGAAATTTATATTTTATGCCCTAATTTCTACTGAATGATGACAAAAAATAGTGTGTGTGAAAATATACATATCAACCATTATAAATAGTTGAACATACTAAAATACTCTTAATTAAAAATAAAATTCACGCCTGTATATTAAATTATGTTACATTAAACATTTAGCGATTTAAGAATAAGAAATTAATATGCAAAATAATAATTTTAATTGATTTTTAAACTATTTATTGTAATGAATGTAACTTCTTAGTTAGAAGAGAACAAGTTAATTATAAGAATATTCATGTTTTATAATTTTCATTCTTGGGAAAACAAATCAAATGATGTTTTATATATATTATTCGCTAAATTATTAGCTTAGTAAAAACTCTCTCCTATTAGTTTCACGTTGAATTCAAGAAAAATGAAGATGATAAATTTTGTAAGATAAAACATTTTGAAGGATTTTTAAATAACTAAAAAGAGGTATGTGAAATATTACATGATGTAACGAACTAAATGCATTCTTATCTTTTTAACTTCTTAAAATGACATATTTGTAAGTTATTTTTAGCAAATATTATTTTTTGATATCTCATAGTAAAACTTTAGTATGAAAAATGTAAAATGTAAATATGCTTTTTCTTCAATGTGAATTTTGTAAACTATCCTAAATATTAATGAGACACCGTGTTTAAAAAAAAAAAAAAAAAGTACTAAACCGATGAGACGTCAATCTAGATAATATAAATAATGTACATTAGTTTCAATATAGTAGCAAAAATACATGTGAGATTGTATATACTCTAACATGTAAGGCAACTTAATTCTAAGTCAATATGGACAGATACACGATGATCAAGATCCAAAGTATTTCAAGATATTAATCGTCATTTGATTGGCCAACATCAATCAATCTTAATTGGGTTGCTTAGTTAATAGATATGAGCGACATTTGAAACTCAGAATATTAAAAAGATTAATACCTATGACATGGGATAGCTCATCGTGCATCCTTCGGGACTTACTAAGTGGATTGATTTCTTGAATTTGATCTAATAATTGGGCTGAACGCTTTCTTTTGCAGCTGTCATCCAAAAAAGTTATCTAACCACATTGGTATATTTACTACCTACAAATAGATATCGTCAACCTCTTGCAATCAGTGTTTTGAAAAGCATAAAAGATGACTAGGCAACAAGGCTAAACTTCAAACTTTTACGAGCAATCACATAATGCGTGATAATATTAACATACGCTGGAACTTGTAGTGAGATGGTAAATTAGGATATCCTACGGTTTAGGAATTTGTAGGTACTTCATTGTAATATACTAATAAAATTGATTATTATGACTAATAATTATTGAAATGAATAACCCAACACCATCTAAGAGCACAATAATTCGAAGGGAAATTTACACCATTAGCCATCAACCCACAGTCCCACCAGCAAGTCGGTTCTTTACCTTTAAAGATAAGGGTATAACTGCTGTATCTTCAATAAAAAATGCCTTCGCAATGGACTACTGAATGAAATGCTGAGGACTAAAATGCATCATTTTAAAAAATATTGACCAACTTGCTAATTTAAGATAAACACCAACAGCATTTCTTAAATTAAATTTGTGTACTATGTCACCCATAACTAATCTTCGTAAAACTTGAACGACTCTACATCAAGATTGATAGATAGATATACATGAAACTTTACACATTAAATAAGGTTCAACCAACAGAGGACCACCAACTCCAAGTTGAGAAGGTAAAGAGAGAGGGACCGTCAGGTGGGCATAAGTACAAAGATTACCTTTGAAATGTTGCACGGATCATTAAAAACTAATTGCACACGGCATGTACACACAACTATACCTATTATGTGCATGTACTGGATTCTACTGCAAATGTTGGAAGTCAATTATAATTATTTTTCACGAGTGGCTACTTTGTGGGGAATGGTCTCTACTTTACTATGGGGCCGTTTTCCTGCTCATAAATTTGACATATTTATTTAACAAATAATTATGACTTTTATAACCACATGAGATCCATAAAATGTTAAGAGTTGAATTGACTTACATTAAATGACACTATTATTTGTCAAAATAAGTGTGTCAAATTTATAAGTAGGAGGAACGCTTCCGACTTTATTAATACAAGTGGATAGATCAATTTGATACACAAAAGCTTGATGCGTTATCCTTTTGTACATAGGGTGTCACAAGAGACGAGATGACATGGACGAGGAAAATGAGAGGGAACGGGAAAGGGAAAGCAGATGCGGAAGGGAAAGAATAAGGGATTTTGTTATGGTTCTTATGTCCAGAACCAATAACAAGGAACTGGAACCGGACCAATTAACCCTTGTGTCCAGCATTCAACACCAAACCTTTCTTCTTCTTCCATTTTTTTTTTTTTTTATATAAATTGATTTTTTCTTACTCATGCATCAATTAACCCTTTTTTACACCACGAAAAAATCCAATTTAAAGCACACAATAGAACTTTTTTCACACTTCTTCAAACCTCAAAGCCCCAATATCAATCGCTTAAAAATTTTACACTTCTTCAAACTTATTGTTTTGATTTTAAGTGTGAGTAAACTTGCATTAATAGTTTAGAGATTTTGATTATGTAATCGAAGCAAAACCAAATTGAAACCATTTGGTTCGATTCCATAATTACAGCAGGATCTAATAAGATAGCATGGGTTAAGCTTTCTATTAAATATGAATGAGATCTCCACATGTACAGGCATTTTGACAACATAGTCTAAATAGATAAATTTATCTAATTTCCAACAATTTAAACTTTTAAATTATATGGTTTAACATAGTATTAGAATTATAACAATTTCACTAAATAAATGTCTCTCTAATAGTTACCAGCACGTGATATCAATCACACAAATGTCTCTTTAACGTATGTCTCTTTAACATACTTATGACCTCCTACATTGTTCATGAATTAAAACATACCCTTAAATTATAGTAAACACACAGTTGAAAAACTGTTAAAATATCATTATTTGGTTTGGCTACGTATCAAATTTTTAATAGATTTCGATAGAAATTAATGAAAATTGTGAATCCCATAAAAAGTGTGGTTTAAAATGAGTTTGGGGAAAAATAAATATTGAAAAATTTGGGCCAAACATGTGATAAAGTTGGTATTTTGATCATCTAAAGTGAGAAATGAACAAAAATAATAGTAAAAAGATCCTATTCAGATGAAATTATTTATATTTAAATTTTTTATCACGAAAAGGTGCACATCATCAAAATAAATATGCCAAAAATGATAATAAATTCGCACATTATCTCAACAATAGATGAAATACCCAAAAGTTATATCTCTTTTAATTGTTTTCCTTTATTACCTAATCAAGGATAGTGTAAGATTGTGATTGGCCAGTTTTCATAAGAGCAAGAAATAATTCGTTAGTGGCTCATACATGAATCAC
Organism: Olea europaea var. sylvestris; assembly: GCF_002742605.1. Lineage (NCBI taxonomy): Eukaryota > Viridiplantae > Streptophyta > Magnoliopsida > Lamiales > Oleaceae > Olea > Olea europaea. Next base: position 37,171,108 of record NC_036247.1, read on the forward strand.
AACAAAATATTACCTAACCATATTCAACTAACATAATATAATACTATGATATATAATTCTTTATATATATGTTTAACCGAATCTATTGTACTAAATCATACATTAATTATAATTAGTTGATGGGTTTAGTAGTTGGTGCATACGTGGATAAGAATATATTTTAATGTTATGGCAGCATTACCTCCCTTGACCAAATTAATACTTACAAAACTAATTAAGGCAGCATCACTTGGATATGAGGATGGACATTTCACGTAAGTAAGTTTCAAATTGAATCCAATTGTTTAATACTCGAGGTGAATTCTTCAGTCTTATAAGGGCTAGGGTTTGATTGCGACTGACTCTCTGTCGTTTTTGGAAGAATTGATTGTGCCATCGTGCATCATTTGATATCAGAGTTAAGAGTATCGTGCTTCATTCTCACGACTATAAAAATGATAGAATTTAGGTCTATCTTGTAAAGGATTCTCAAAGTAAAATTCAAAATACTAGTGTTCAATTAGAGAATATTGTCGACAATGGTTCTAGATGTGATCAAGAAATTAATTACGTCTCTTCAATTAACTACAGATTTTGGAAAGAAAAATAAAATAAAATTGATTGCACTGCCATGCACATCCAATGGACTCAAATGTTATTGTATTCAAATTTAATAATTAATTGAGCCTAATTCTATTCATCATACTTGGTTACAGCTATCATCTGTCTTGGGGTGTGTGTGTGTGTGTGTGTGTGTGAGAGAGAGAGAGAGAGAGAGAGAGAGAGAGAGAGAGAGAGAGAGAGAGAGAGAGAGAGAGAGAGAGAGAGAGAGAGAGAGAGAGAGAGAGAGAGAGAGAGAGAGAGAGAGAGAGAGAGAGAGAGAGAGAGAGAGAGAGAGAGAGAGAGAGAGAGAGAGAGAGAGAGAGAGAGAGAGAGAGAGAGAGAGAGAGAGAGAGAGAGAGAGAGAGAGAGAGAGAGAGAGAGAGAGAGAGACTTTACACGATGCTAACCCTACAGTTACTCTGTTAGTAGGAAAAGACTTTCAAATTGGGTGATAACACAAAAAGGGATTTGATTAAAAAAGGACTAGATTCTGTCATTTCTTTTTGCAAGGTTTATAGATCCACAAGCACACAAAAGTCCACTTTTGAGTGGAATGGACATCCAACTTATAATTGTTTTTTGATCTATTGTGTTGATTGGAATGATGGTCAAGGATATCAAGTTGATAAGCTAGACAAAATTTTACAACCTATATCCCAATATATCACGAGCTTCCGAGAAACCGGTCCATGAATTCTACGGCCTTTGACAATTATTAAAAAGGAGCAAATTAGTCTTCAACTTTTTATTACTAGTTGTTCAACTAAAAAGGTTGAACCCCAACCTTAAGGGTCCCCCACCACCCCTGCCCTGGAGCATCGTGAGGGAGGTAAATCGCAGATTATGCCTCCAAGGGTACAGGATGGAAGGCTGCTTGTACACTTGCACTTACCCAAAAGCCAAATCCATATTTCAGGATTCGAACCATTGACGCGACAGCCTCAAGCAAAGCTGGATTTCTCCACCCTCCCCTTTTACCACTTGGAGATGTGCCCTGG
>NC_036247.1:37177180-37177396 GCF_002742605.1 Olea europaea var. sylvestris
TTTTGGAAATGTAGCGACCCTTTTTGGATTGAACTCACCACTTCGTCGGGACGTATGAGGGATTTCGGCCATTTTTCAAAGAACGAGCACTTGCATTTTGGAATGCTTGGTGAGTCGCCGTAATAAGAATTGTGCGTAACTTTTGCACACGGTGTCCGTTTTGGGTCCATAAGTACTTTTTGGAAATGTAGCGACCCTTTTGGATTGAACTCACAA
>NC_036247.1:37177722-37177809 GCF_002742605.1 Olea europaea var. sylvestris
GACGCGGTGTCCGTTTTGGGCCCATAAGTAATTTTTGGAAATGTAGCGACCCTTTTGGATTGAACACACCACTTCGTCGTGACGTAC
>NC_036247.1:37186143-37189301 GCF_002742605.1 Olea europaea var. sylvestris
ATTTTACAGATGTTTAAATATTTATTTAAATTCTTTATGTATATTACTTATTTAATATTTAATTATTTCTTTTAATTTTTTTTCCTATTACTTAACATAAAATAAGTAATTAAAACTAAATTGGCAAACCATAAATATTTAGATAAATAATAAAACATTTATATTAAGCATTTCAAAGAAATAATTTTAAATACATAATATACATTAAAATTAAACAATTCAAATAATAATTAAATATTAGACAACACAATATAAGTAATTAAAATAAATAGTTAACTTAAAAAATTAAAGGAAATAAAATAAATAAGTAATTTTCAAAAAAAAATATGGGCCTCTAACGGTCGGCCCAAACGACTGGGCCGCTTGGCGCCAGTCGTCTAGGCGCCAAGCAGCCCAGTCAACTAGGCTCCCAGGCGGCCCCAGTCAACTGGGCACCCAGTTGACTGGGTCCTCTGGGCCCGGTTGATTGGCCCAGACGGCCCAGTTGTCTGGGCGCCCAGGCGACCCAGGGGACCCAGTTGATTGGGTCGTCTGGGCACAGTTGACTGGGCCGTCTGGGCGAGTCTGGGTCGTCTGGGCATGTCTAAACAGTCCAGTCAGCTGGGCTAAGTGTCTCCTTTGTGGAGATCGTCGGAAAACTCTATTTCCGATGATCTCAACTCCATTTTCCTCCTCCCAAGATATTTTTCTTACCCAAAAATCATGCAATTTTCCAAAAATCAACACATGTATACAAAATCATGTTTTTTTTCCCAAAAATCAACATAATAACATTAAATATGGGTCGTCTATTTTCCCTTTTTTATCAGTGCTACAGTAATTTTTCTCTTTCCTTATTATCTTCTCTTTCTTCTTTAAATAGTAAGGGTAAATTTGAATTTCTCTTGATTTTCAATATTTTAAACATTTTTATTTTTTTCTTTTTTTTAATTGGTCAAAGGCCTCTTTGGAAAAATGGCCGGGTCAACCGGCTATTGGCCACTATTTCCTCATCATATAGAGGGTCTACCGTTGCTCGTCGCTCCAAAATCCACCTTATCCTCAAGGTAGAAGCTAGGAAACTGCATCCGTATGGTTTCAAAAGTTTCTCAAGTTGCCTCAAATTCTAGAAGATCTTTCCATTTGATCAGAACTTCTGGTCCATAACTTCAGTCAACGGCTCTGGGCCTGATTGCCAACGTTGCCTCTGGTTCAATGACAAGTTCTTCTTCAACATTGAGATGTGGCGGAAGGGAGGAGATAGGCTGAGAGGTACCGACCGGCTTCCGTAGTTAGGAGACATGGAACACGGGATGTATGGCTGCAGTGGGAGGCAGGTTAAGTTTACGAGCAACAGTGCCCACCTTCGAAATAACCTCAAACGGCCCATAGTATCTTGGGGACAACTTTTCACATGACCTTTCCACAGATTTCTGATGGTAAGAACGCAACATAAGATACACTAGATCATCCACCTCAAATTGAATATCACGTCGACGCCCATCAACCATTTGTTTCATCCTTAGTTGAGCCTTAAGTTCCTATGAAATCTCATCTCTATTTAGGAGAAGCTGCTCCACCGAAGAGTTAACTGTAAGTCCCTTCTCAAAATGAAATATTGGCGGGGATCACGGCCGTATACAATTTGGAATGGGGTTTGTTGTGTAGGGTGTGAAATGATGTGCTGTAACAGAACTTTGACCACAGTAGATACTAACTCCAAGTGCAGGGTTTGTTAGCTGCAAAACACCTTAGACAGGTCTCCAGGCATCGGTTAACCACCTGTCTAGCCATCTGTTAAAGGGTGGTATGCAATGCTATGTTTTAGAACAGTCCCCTGTGCTTTGAACAATTCAGCCCAAAAGTTACTCATGAAGATCTGGTCCTGGTCTAACACAATTGAATGTGGCATGCATGCAAACGAACTATCTCTCGGATGAATACCTAGACAACCCTGGGAGCGGTGAAAAGATATGTTAGACCAATGAAATGGCCATATTTACTCAAACGATCCACCACAACTAATATAGTATCCATCCCCCCTGATTTGGGTAGCCCTTCAATGAAGTCAAGTGAGTTCGGAATAGGTAAGGGCTGAAATAGTCCATATGGAGACAATGCCATGTATTTGTTCTGTTAGCATATGGCGCAGTTAGATACATAGTCCCGCACATTTTTTTTTACCCCAACCAGTATTGTAACGCCCCGTGTATTCTAGTAATACGTTGGCTTACCGACATTTGTCCTTTTAGGTTAATTTCCCAATGCAAAATTTGTAATTTATTTATTTTAAAATCAATAGCAAGTTGAAGGCAGTTTCTCCATTTATGCATTGAGTTTATAACTGCGCCATATGCTATAGTAAACAATAGGATGATGGTTCTGCATCAATACAACTCCCAGTCCATGCCCCGAAGCATCAGTTTCAATGACAAACTGGTGGGAAAAATTAGGCAACGCGAGTACGGAGACACTTGTCATGGTTGCCTTTAGTGCTTGGAATGCTTTTTCTGCCTTATCATTCCAAAAGAATCCATTTTTCTTAAGAAGCTCGGTTAGAGGCCATGCAATCTTGACGTATCCTACCACAAAATACCTATAATAGCCCGTGAGTCCAACGAATCCTTGAAGCTCCTTGCTATTGTGCGACGTGGGCGAGCTAATCATTGCTTCAATTTTACTCTAATCTGTTGCCACCCACCTTATCAGATATGACATGACCCAAGTACTCAATCCTCTACTGGCCAAATATACATTTTTTCGCATTGGCATACAACATATGCTCCTACAAGCTTACCAGGACAATATTCAAATGCTAGTGACATTCCTCCACCATCTCACTGTACACTAATATGTCGTCAAAGAAAACCAGTACAAATCTCCTCAAATAAGACCAAAAGATTTCATTTATCAAGTGCTGGAAGGTTGCTGGTGCATTTGTCAACCCAAAGAGCATGACCAAGAACTCGTAATGACCCTCGTAGTTCGAAAAGTCGTCTTGGGGATATCCTCTGCTTTAGCCCTGATTTGATGGTACCCTGACCTCAAATTTAGCTTAGAAAATACTCGGGCCCCATGTAGTTCATTTAGCAGCTTATTGAATACCGGTATTAGGAAACGATCAGGTATCGTAACCTTATTAAAGGCACGATAATCCACACAATAACGCCAACTCCCAT
>NC_036247.1:37189401-37189859 GCF_002742605.1 Olea europaea var. sylvestris
CTTTAGAAATTTTATTTATAATTGTTAAATTCTGTTCTTTAATAAAATCTAAGTTTTCACAGATTTTATTAATATCTTTCTCAATATTAAGTATTCTTTTTCCTAAGTTACTAAGTTCTCCAGTTAATTTATTGATTTCTTTTAACAAAAGATCCAGTTTTAAAATTTTAATCTGAATAATAATAAGAATCTAATGAGAAACTTGTATTATCTGAAGAATAATCTATATTATCTAATTCAATTCTTAACTTTAATTCTAAATTAAAAATATAATTAAATCTATCAATAAAATATTCTTCTCTAAACTCTGAGATTAAAGTTCTATATAATATTTGTTCTCTTAATTCTGGAAGTAAATTTTTAGTTACTTGTAAGACAGCAAATAAATAATCTATATGTTTATATTTTTCTAAAGAAATAAATTCTAATCCGTATTCTAAAATCTCTTCTATTTCTTT
>NC_036247.1:37192289-37228268 GCF_002742605.1 Olea europaea var. sylvestris
ACCATGTGTATATTTAGTTTTTTGTTGGAAAGGAAATTATATGGAAAAGGTTGATTGAGGGAAGTTAAGTTTCAAATTTATACCGTTTGCGCCCCCCCCCCCTTGTGAAAATGAAAATGAGTAGAATAATATTTTTTAAAAAAATAAGTGTTTGAAAAAAAAGGAAAAAATTTTGATTTATGTGTAATATTTTTTTATGGAAGATTGTGTGGTTGGAAATAGGAGAGAGAAAAATAAAATGTAATAGAATAAAAATTAATTGAGGCCAAACGGTAACTTAATTTCCAACTCCTCCCTCCAAAATTCATCTCTATGCAAACTGGGTCGGGTCAACCCACATGGACTGCCCGTTTTCTCCCAACAATATATCTAACTTCTTATAAAAAGGGGAAGGATGGTCTACTGTTGATGCAACAGTAAATTAATCCAATTTTACTATACATGAGTCATTTTTTATTTTTCATTTTGTTTATGGTCAAACAAATGTTTTTCCACATATCATGTCATTAGAATTAAAAAAATAATAATAATTTTAGTATATTATATAAAAAGGGGAATGATGATCTACTTTTGATGCAACAGTAAATTAATCTAATTTTACTGTGCATGACGTCATTTTTTATTTTTCATTTTGTTTATCGTCAGACAAATGTTCATCTACACATCATGCCATTAACATTAAAAAAAAATAATTTTAGTATATATATATAAACTGCCATGAGTGCAAAAAAAATAATAATAATAAAAATAAAAAACTCTCTGCACATGAGTATTAAAAAAAAAAAAAAATTCTCCACACAGTGCGGAGAGATGACAAACTATGTGCGGAGAGTTTGTCAACTCTCCATACATTGCTGAGTAAAAAAAACGAAAATACGCGCGGAGAGATCGTAAACCATGTGCGGAGAAAAAAAAATCTCTCTGCATAGTGCGAATAGTTGACAAACTCTCCGTACAGTGCGAAGTAAAAAAATAAAAGCAAAAAAAAAAAAAAACTCTCATCACAGTGTGAAGAGATGGCAAATCATGTGAAAAATTATTGCCTTAGTGTGATCTTCGTTTTGTAAATTGACGTTACTTTGATAAATTCATTTTTATTGAAATACCAAGAAAATATTGCTTTTAGTGTGATCTTCGATATTAATTTGGTGAATTCATTTTTGTTGGAATACCAAGCATTTAGCTTTGCTAATTTTATTGTGAATGCTAAAAAAAAAAATAATAAAAAAAATGCTCCACATTGTGTGGAGTAACTCCACATTTTGTGGGAGCGAAGTGCGGCACACTTCGCACAATGGGGAACAATTGTTGCTCCGTACTGTGCGGAGCAAATTTTTTATTTTATTTTATTTTATTTTAAAGCACCCTACTTGATTAACAAGAAATTATTTAGGATAACGACAAATTTTTTTCTTTCCAAGTTTCACACTAACAAAGATAAGAACTCCCATTTCCAAGTTTCACACTTGTATGAATTCTGGGAAAGAAATTCTGGACTTGACTTTTGGCTATATTTGAGAATTAATTTTCTTGTTGGTTTCGAAACCATCAATCTTTAGTTGAGTTTGATGAGGGTCTCAGCTTCTGCAATGAAATTTCCAATCCATTACATTTATTCTTTATGTATTTTTCATTTTCTCTTTGTTTTTGTTCGAAATTCTTGAAAAGAACCCAAAACATTCCTAGAAAATTGAGATGTATACACGAAATTAGAATCCTAAAAAAAAAAAAAAAAGCTCTCAGCAACTCTGCACAATGGGGAGCAAGTGCAGAGTTGCTCCGCACTTTGCTCACTCTGCACAGTGCAGAGCAAATTTATTTATTTTTAGCACCCTACTTGATTAATATGAAATTGTTTAGGAAAAGGACATATTTTTTCTTTCCAAGTTTCATACTAACAAAGGTAAGAAACTCCCATTTCTAAGTTTCACACTTGTATGAATTGTGTGAAAAAAACTCGGGCTTGACTTTTGGCTATTTTTGAGAATGAATTTTCTTGTTGGTTTCAAAACCGTCAATTTTTAGTTTAGTTTGACAATGTTCTCAACTTTCTGCAATGAAATTTCTAAGTCATTACCTTTATTCTTTATTTATTTTTATTTTCTCTCTGTGTTTGTTCAAAATTCTTGGAAAGAATTCAAAACATTCCCAAAAAATTGAGATGTATACATGTAATTAGAATCCTCAAAGTTGCATTCTCCTGTTTGTGTACGTTTGTTCTATTTCATTTTAAAAGTCCACTTATGGGTTAATTATTATTTTTCTTATTTAACGTACATGGATTTTCACTTTTTTACCTTAATTTGTTGGTATATTGTTTCTGATTTTTACAGTTGTTGGTGATAACAAATTGAAAAAAAAAAAAAGGATTTCAAGATAAGATCCCTACATTTGTGTTGAATATTCTAGCACAAAATACCGCACAAGAATGTGTGCAGGTATTGAGAAATTTTATAGTTTAATGATATGATGTTGGAAGGATTTAATTCAATTAGAATTTTTCTCAAGCATTTAAATAAATTTTATGGATTTATAACAAATTATAAATCCATATATGCAGGTTACCGTATTTTCAGGCAGGTTACCGTATATGTTGTCTACCGTATTTATAGTTTACCGTATATAATGCTCACCGTATTTGCAGCCTACCATATTTGCAAACAACTTACCGTATTTGCAGCTTATCGTATATGTTGCCTACCATATTTTCATATACCAATTTTTGCACTTATAAATACCAATAATGTAGAAAATCGTATATTCACTTACTAAATCGAATGTAAAAAAAAAAATTCAGATTTTTATTTTTCAACATAAGTATAAAATAAATATTAAAATATATGAAGCACTAAATATAAACGCATATGAATATTGTGCTCAATCTTGAATTTTTCAATATTGAATTACACAAAATTTAGAATTACAATCTTCAAATTCAACTCAATCATATCAACACTATCAAATAATACAGGCAAAATAGTCTGTATAACCTTTTATATTTCTTATTCAAGTATGAAATATACAACTATATTTTTTCTAGATGACACAATACTGTTATGTAATTGTAAAAATAATATGCAATTATTTTATTATATTATGAAAATATTTCTAGATATTGATTCAAAAACTTTCCGAAAAACTAAAATTCATATGCTAATAAAAATACGATAAATACAAAATTTGTGCAATGCACGTGACAATGACTAGTATTCTAGTAAAGAGTGGAAACCAAATTAGGAGTTAAAGATTTTTATTCCCTTTCAATTTTTAAATTGTGCTCACAAACCCTTCTCTTGATGCTTGAAATTGTAGTCAATCCAATTTCACCTAGCGGTAGAGATTTTTTTTTTTAACAGCAAAAACTTTGTTACGGCATTGTTTGTTTTCATATGATGATTCCAAAAGATCGAGGATTCACTATTAGTTATTAGATTTAATCATCACAATAGAAAATTAATTTTTCTTTGAAGATTAAACCCATTTGAATAAGGATCTTAGATAACCTTGAGATTATTGAATATTTAAATCCTCATACATAAAAGGGAAGGTGATAACTTTGAAGGAGTTTTTAATGGTCTAATCAAATGCTTTCTCCCTCAAATCTTCTTCCTTGTTCTCCTTTAGATGTATCCCTCTTTTGAGAAATGAAAAGTGGCTAACCCTAAAAGCATATAGAAATGTGCTCATAAGAGGCATATTTATAATACTCAATTAGGGTTTTGAAATTGCACAAATTTTTTTGGACTTTATTGTAGTAGATCAATTAAGTCACACACCTTCATTGAAGCCAAGAGAGGAATTTAACCGAGCTCACATGACCCAAGCTTCAATAGATATTTCTAATTGGGTTAACTCTTGACCAATTGAGACGCATCTATTAATCCTGGTTTATTATACCAAAAAATCGAGATTGTACTCTCGAATCGAGTGATAGTTATAGAAACAATTATGAACCAATAACAATATCATCTGATTATCGTTCCACAAGTCAATCGCCATTTGACCGTCAATATGTTGAAATTGGCAAAATGATCATTTTGCCCTTCAACATATGTTACCTTCTAAGTTCCATTTTCATACGGCAAATTCGTTGTGATCAAATCACAATATAAAATCCAACGATCTCATCATCAAACTACCGAGCTTAGGTTTAATTTGCCTAGGAAAATAACTTAGAGTGAAGATCGTCTTATCTCAATGATTAATGGATTCCACTATCGCAATTATATGATCTCTAATTGTTTCGGCCCGATTCCCAAAGCATCAAGATCATTCTTCTATTTAAGACTTTACTCATTAGTACCTCAAAAAAAACTCGAACTAGCAATCAAAGGTACATTACTCGCTTAGGATTTAGGTGAGTTGTTTGATAATCGAGTAGAGTCTTATTTCGAGTGGTCACAAATGAGTTATCTACCCGATCTTATTCAATGTGTATCGAAACACATTATTGTTCTTATTCCAAAATCTAGACAAATTTTAATAAGAACAATGCAATATTATCAATATAAAGCGTCAAACTTTATGTACTGATTGTGAACGATATAATTTGATCACATCACGAATTTTGTCTCACTATATCCGAACCATCGAGTATACAATTTTTGACATCTTATATGATCATGGAACCTTATATATTCGCTTTAAATTGTAACACGCAAATAAACGAACGTTAATTCATAATGTGAGTTTACAGAAGACTACTCGAAGAAAGGGCATCAAACTAACATTCACATCATAAAAATTTGAACTCCACATTTTACTATAATAATACTCATATGATCACGCCATATTTTGTCATCTAAAGGTTGTTACTATCGGCCAAATCGAAGAAAATTATGGACCATTACAAAAAATATATAAATAAATAAGAAATTTGAGAAACACAAGTTTGTTCACGCTCAGTTATTTGTTAAAGAGTTGCTGATTTCTCTCTTCATAAAAAGTGCAGTGAAAATGGATGATCTGATTATTTTCCATCTCGAGCTCAGAGAAGAACTGTGGTTTACTGTTGGGACCCAGCATTTCCCTTTTGGTGAATCCCCACGGGTCTGATTTTTGTTATATTTGATTTCCATTAAAAGTACAACTTGTGTATTTTTCTTTTTTTCTTTTTCAGTTTATCCTTTTATAAAACCCATAAACATTATTGATATCATTGTCATGATGGGTAAAATTTCTTAAAAAGCAGAGCAGAATTTTATGTATATAAGGAAAGAGAATTAAACTTCTTTTGTATAGAAGAAGAAGAAAAAAAACTAGAAGAAATCAAGTAGAAGAGCACATAAATATGAACATTTAGATCACATAGAATTAATATTCCTTTACTACTTCAAAGAAAGGATGAGGAGAAAGAACTTAATATTCTGTTAGTATTATTCGATTCTGAGATGTGTTTTCAAATTTTTCTCTGTTATTGTTTCCAACTAGTTTCGCTAAAGAAAGTTCCATATACTTAATGAGATGAATTACTTTGGTAATACGACGGATCACTTGAAAAACAAGTTTGTGAATAAAATGAGAGAAAATGAGGTGAGAGACGTCTTTATTTGTTATTGAACTTTGCAGCTCGATTCCATTTTGCTTTGTGTGTTTAGCTCATCCCATGCTCTAAAACTTTTATTTTCTGGTTCTTGCGATCGTTTGACAGTCTGAAGTGAGAACAAATATAGAAATTTTGTTTCCGACAGTTCGTTAGCTGGCATGGGTATCCGTCGTTGTAATAACATTTATGTTTGGTCCTTTTCTATCCAATTAGTTTAGGAGCTCTAAAAGCAGAGTTAACATTGGGGCTCTGCTATATATATATATATATATATATATATATATATATATATATATATATATTCATTTCAAAATCAAGCTTAAGACAATATTGTAGTTGTTTATTGAAAACAAACATGTGTCTCCATCTTCCTTCGCTTTGTTGCTGCATTAAACTTCTATTCGTATAATAGAAATGAATACCATGAAAACGACTTCAAGTCAAACTATCAATGGTATGAATAATGTGATTTCACTTTGGCTATACCACTTCAAAATACTGTGATCCCATATAGGGAAAAATCGAAAAAGTTTGGAGCATGGACTTCAAGAGAGATGGCAACAAAAGATGTTGTTCTATCTATCCACTTTAAACTTGACAAAATTTCTAAAAGAGACTGTACCAACCATACAAGAAGAAGAAAATAATCATAAATTGATTATTGGTTTGGATGCATGGAAGCACTTGAACTTTCTGTACAAAAATTATATCCTAAATGGATTGGATAATATACTATATGGAGTGTATTATTCGAAAAAACCGACCAAGAAAGTATGGGATTTATTGGAAAAAAAGTACAAGATCAAGGATACTAGAATGAAAAAGTTTACTGTCGACAAGTTATTGGATACAAGAAGGTAGATTCCAAGACCATGATAAGTTAAGTACAAGAAATTCAAGTTCTCCTTCATGACATACATGCCGAAAAGATGGAGTTGAGCGATCCTTCCAAGTTGCTACCATCATTGATAAACTTCCTCATACGTGGAGAGACTTCAAAAACTATCTCAAACACAAACACAAAGAGATGAACTTGGAGGAATTGATTATCCAATTAAAGATTGAAGAGAAAAATAGGAAAATCGAGAGAATGTCTATTGTCCAACTTGGGGCAAATTTTCTTGAAACCAACTCGAAGGTTATCAGCAAGAAGCACAAGATGTTCGGCAATATACCAAGAAGAGACAACTCCAAGAAAGCCAAAAAGTTTAAGGGCAATTGTTGTAACTGTGGAAAGATCAGACAATCGTTCAAGCAAATGTCGAAAACTGCATAAGCCAACATGATTGAAAGAGACATCTTGTCTAATGGGATGCAAGAAATGAATTTGTCTGTAGTTATTTTTAAATATAACAATGTTGGTAATTCATGGGAATACTAAGTTGATAGTAGTGCTACTCGGCACGTGTATGAGGACAATGCTATGTTCTCTAAATACAAAGAATTGAATGGAGAACTCTTCATGGGAAACTCTGCAAGTTCCAAAGTTAAAGGACAATGGAAAGTTACATTGAAGATGACTTTTGGAAAAGAACTCGTCCTTAACAATGTCCTACATGTGCCGGACATTTGCAAAAATCTTGTGTCTGTGCCTCTACTTAGTAAAAATGGTTTTAAACTTGTGTTTGTTTTCGATAGATTTGTACTTACTAAGAATGAGATGTAGGAAAAAGATACATATGTGATGGTATGTTCAAAATGAACATTTTCACTATTGTACCAAGGCAAAGCATTGTGAATGAATATTTGAATTTCGTTTATATGCTTGGGTTGCCTTGTTTATGACATAGTCGATTAAGACATGTAAATTACGAGCCTTTGTGCAAACTTATGAATTAAAGTTTAATTCCGGCACTTAAGATTCATAAGGAACACTAGACCTTTAGAATTAACTCATAACGATATATGTGATTTGAAATTCATTCAAGCTAGATGTGGTAAGAAATACGTTATAACTATCATTGATAATTGTACAACCTATTGTTACTCATTTTTACTACGAAGTAAAGATGAGGCCTTAGATGCATTTAAAAGTTATGTGGCAAAAGTTGAAACTCAACTTGGTAAACAAATAAAGAATATTCGTAGTGAAAGAGAATGTGAATACGGGGCACCGTGAAGATTTATGTTCCAAACATTGAATTATTCATGAAACAACAGCACCTAACTCTCCTCAATCAAATGGTGTTGTTGAATACAAAAATTAAACTCTAAAGGAAATGATGAACTCTATGTTTTAAGTTTGAGTTTACCTCAAAACTCGTGGGGAGAGCTATTTAACACAAATAATAATCTCAATAAGATACCCCACAAGAAAATGGAAGAAACACCATATGAGTTATGGAAATGTCATCCTCCTTCTTACTAACACTTGAAAGCGTAGGGATGTTTGGTTAAGGTTGAAATCCCTAAGTCTAAACAAGCTAAGATTAGTCTCTAAACGATTTATTGCATATTTATTGGATATGTTAATAACAGTAGTACATATCGTTTTCGTGTACATAAATCTAAAGTTCAAGATATACGTGATGGAAATATAATTGAATTAAGAAATCCATCTTTCTTCGAGAATGTTTTACCATGTAAATACAAGGAAAGTGCAAGTTCAAATAAAAGGACTTATGATACTACAAGTGGTACTTCAAATAAGGAAGAACCAATACGTAGTAAAAGGGCTAAGATATCTATGACATTTGGCCTAGATTTTCTAACCTATATGGTGGAAAATAACCGAAAGACTTTCAATGAAGCAATGTCTATACTGAAAATACCGCATTGGAAAGAAGTTATTAATAGCAAGATAGATTTTATAATGTAAAACCATACTTGGGAGTTAGTTGATTTACCTCCTGGAAACAAGTATTTAGGGTGTAAATGGATTTTTAAGAAGAAACTTAAACTGGATGGATCCATTAACAAATATAAGGTTAGGTTAGTTGTCAAAGGATATAGACAAAAAGAAAGACTTGACTTTTTTTTATACTTATTCACTCGTGAGAAGAATCGTTTTGATAAAGTTGTTAATTGCAATCTTGGCAATACACAATTTTCAGATTCATCAATTGAACGTGAAAACGACCTTTCTAAATGGTGAGTTAGAAGAAGAGATATACATAGAACAATCCAAGGGGTTCGTCTCTCTTAATTAAAAACACAAGGTACGTAAACTTGTTAAATCCTTTTATGGATTGAAACAAACTCTTGAACAATGGTACCAAAATGATGATGTCAAATGGATTTAAGATAAACGAGTGTGATAAGTATATATACATAAACATACACCAAATGCCTATGTAATTGTATGTCTATATGTAGATGACATGTTGATAATGGGTAATAGTCACGATGCTAACCACTAATAAAATGCTAACAAAGACATGGGCCACACTAATGTGTTATTAGGGATTAAGATCTCTAGAACATTAGAAAAAACTATACTTTTTCAATCTCACTACATTGAGAGTATATTTAAGAGGTGTAACGTGTTTGATGAAAATTCGGTAAAACTCCTATTGACACAAGTTTACACTTAGCCAAAAATACGGGTAAATGTGTATCGCAACTAAAGTATTCACAGGTAATAGGCAGTGTAATTACTTATGCTGCTAATAAACTTAGTAGATGCACAAGTAATCCAAGCCATGATCATTGGAAGCCTTTAACGAGGGTTCTTAGGTACTTGAAATATACTTAACCTATAGATTACACTCGTCAAAATATTCTACGATATTGGAAAGATATTATGATGGGAATTAGATATTCGACATGAAGGATTTCAAGTCTACTTGTAGTTATGTATTTAACATTGGTGAAACTACTATGATGTGAACCCGGTTAGCAAAGTCGCTATCGAACCCATAGGAATTCAAACCGGATCCCAAGAATGCCCAAATACAACCAAGGTTTAGGAATCGACCCCCAAAAGTGAACCAAGCAACCGAGCGTATATGAAATGAACGACATCTTAATCACACAATCTTGAAATCTTATCCGAATTGTAGATTTGAATTCCAAAATAGTGAATTAAGCAGCCAAAGGTATATTAAACCAATGGCCTCTTAATTACACAATAACGAAATCGCATCCGATAATTTAGAATGCCACAAGGAAATTAATCCATTGATAAGTTCGACCCGTTCATTGAAGAACAAAGTTTGAAAGGAGAAAATCTCAATTATTCATTATCAAAAGTCTTGTATTACAATGTAGAAAAATAAACCTATTTATACTAAAACCTAGAATAAAGTTTAAATGAAATAAAATTCTAGAATACCTAGAAATCTATTAAAATTTGAAATAGAGTCCTAAAATATCTAAATTACCGAAAATAAGAAATTTGACCAAAATAAAACTTCTCCAGATCACATCAGACCTTCCCTCTTCAAGAGGATTCATCCTCGAATCCTGATCCAAGTTATAGCCTTTACTTTCAATCAACTCAAGCACATGAAATGGCCCATCACCTCTCTGATGCAATTTGGACCTCTTTTGATATCGAACTCTCCTCTTTTGAATATTGGCCCAATCACTCTTACATAGATCAAAGTGTGTACGCCTTGAAAGTTTCTTTTTGTCATTTTGTGATGCTCCAAGAATAATTTCAGTTGATAAATCACTGTTCATTTTCCATGCTTTACTCGGCCCAGGTGATGTTGACAATATTACTTCCACTGGATGCATATTTCCCAACATATCGACTTTGTAGCTCAACTCCTTACATATTAATTCCTTACATTGCTTTTGAAATTCCTTCGTCTCCTTAGGGTTAACAAAATCAATCTTCGGTAATAGTGATGTCCAAACTAGGATGTGGCTGTTGTTGAATTGTATCCACTATTTGGTAATTAATGCTTGTAAGGGATTCCAATCTGATTAATTTCAGGAATCGAATCTTCGTTAACCCGCAAAATAGAATTAGCAAAAATAGGGAGGGAAATGTTAGTGTTCGCCAACGCCTCCTCAATTTTAACCTCCTCATCATGCAAGTTCACTCCCAACTCCTCCTTTACCTCCAAAGACTCTTCTTCACTTTCATCCCGTGACTCCACTTCCATTTTAACCACTTCACCATTTTCAATTTCACCCCCGATTTTCTTTTTACTCACTTGTGGTTCCTCTTCTTTTTCCTCACAAACTACCACCTCAATATTTTCCTTTTTTCTCTCTTACTCCTTTCATCCCTTTGGATGATCAATTTGAGACCTACTAATGTTGAGAATATCGAAGAATTTCAATTTATAATCCACCCCAATCGTCTTGCTTGATGTACTACCCACACACTTCGCACTAGGTGTTTTCCTTTCCACTGGATAATCATCCCCATAGCATCTCCTAGGCTTCTCCCTAAATTCGAGTTCTCGCCAATCTCTCTTATAATAATTTGTATCCCTTCTCCCATGTCTATCGCCTCTATTTCTCAATTCCCATACTTCATCAATGCTACAACCATATCCATATACATTACAATTTTTCATCCTAGGTTCCTGTCTCTTCACATTGAGCCCCTTATCACATTGATCCCTATGATTTTTTTTTCAATTTTGTATCAATCCTATCCATCGTATTCCCCATATTCTCAAGCATCTTCTCAAATCTCCAAATAAAAATTTTCGACATTTTTTTTGACACTTTTTTTCTAACTCCTTTTTTTGTCTCTTTATTTTTTTTTTACTTTTTTTTTTCTCAAATTTTTTTTCGGGTACTATACGGACGTGAACAGTACCTCGTGAAACAGTAACTTTTTTTGGAAAACTTGACGACGAATCAAAGACTCAACAAAATTTGAAAATTACAAGATGCCAATAACACAAAGAAAACACGAAAAATAAAAGAACTCAACAAAAATAAAATAAAAACTGGATATAAATTTGATCTTGGTGCCTTAGCTTTCATACCAAATGATGTGAATCCGGCTAGCAAGGTCTCTATCGAACCCACAGGAATCAACACCAAATCCCAAGAATGTCCAAATACGACCAAGGTTTAGGAATCGACCCCCAAAAGTGAACCAAGCAATCGAACGTATATGAAACGAATGACCTCTTAATCACACAATCTTGAAATCTCATCCGAATTTGTGGATTTGAATTCCAAAATAGTGAATTAAGCAACCAAAGGTATATTAAACCAATGACCTCTTAATTACACAATAACGAAATCGCACCCGATAATTTTGAACGCCACAAGGAAATTAATCCCTTGATAAGTTCAACCCATTCATTGAAGAACAAAGTTTGAAAGGAGAAAATCTCAATAATTCATTATCAAGAGTCTTGTATTATAATGTAGAAAAGTAAACCTATTTATACTAAAATCTAGAATAAATTTGAAATGGAATAAAATTCTGGAATACCTAGAAATCGATTAAAATTGGAAATAGAGTCCTAAAATATCTAAATTACCAAAAATAAGAAATTGGACCAAAATGAAACTTCTCCATATCACATCATACTATACTATGGAAATTGACAAAGCAAACGTAGAATGACTTTGTAACTTCTTGGAAGATATTCTATGTTGACACAAGTCTGTACTTGTAATAAGTATACATTGTGATAGTCAATTGATCATTGAAAAGGCTCCAAGCAGTATGTATAATGGTAAGCCTAGACATATACGATACTAAAGAGTGCATTTTACTCACAAGTTTAAGCCAATTTTAACTTGATTATAAGCTAGATTTTACGAGTATTGAATATTTTTAATGTGTTTGATTATTTTATTTTATAGGTTTATCGAGATGGTGAAGGATGCAAAACGAAGTTGTGGATAAAGTGGCAAAATAGTCAAAGCAAAAGTGTTGGACAGATGGCACCAATGCGCCAAAGATAAAGTAGAAAATAGAGTGCAGACATTGTGGTGCCACATTCAAGGCACTATGGCGCTCAACACTTATTAAGCCTCAACGTCGCGACGCTAGGTTCAGGGCGCTGGAAGCTCCAGAGAAATGGTGCAGCGACGCCACCCTCAAACCAAATGAGGCACTGCGGCGCCGCATCCCAATTGCTGTAACAGATTTAATATGGCACAATTTCGACCCATTTTTGAGTCTAGATGAAAACCCTACTCTCTATGCATGGCAAGGCACCTAAAAGTACAAATTTCTCGCATTTTTAAGGGATTCACAGATTGAGAGGCAAGAGAACATAATTGGAGAATCAAAAGAGGAAAACATCAAGCAATTAAAGGTTTAACGCATTGATTGAAAGATAAAGAAGATATTGGTGCGAGAATTCTGATTTTTCTTCTACATTTTTACAACAAATTCGGTGATGCATTCTAAGACAATTAATAGTTTTTCTTCTTTCATTATGAATAGTTAAATTCAATGTTAGGGTGAATAATGTAACAAATTGGGACCCTTTATATTTTCTTATTAAAGATTTTGGTTTTTAATATTTTTAATGTGTTGATTTCACCATGGATTAAATGCATTATGTTACTTGATCAATAATTTGATGACTTTTATGAATTCTTTACGAATAGAGATATGAGCTTAGGATTTAGATCATACAGTGAAATCCAGTAAATCGGTGTAACGAGTAGAGATACCTATGCTAATTATTGTGGTCATAATTGAATTTCTAGGATGAAGAACTCATTTGACTAAGTGGATTTGCATAGAGATGTGGAGTTTAATTAGTTAAATAGGTTCAATGAGAACTCGAGAGGGGTGAATTGAATACAATAAGAGAATCTGACCGAATACTACATTAGAAAAGAATCTTGATTTAAGATGTAAAGGTGATTAATATATTAAATTATTTTGCCCTAATGTCCTTTAATGATTTGATCTCCAACCCAATCGTGTTTGCATTCACGAACTTTCTCCCATTTAGATAAAAAAATTCAAATTCAAATTCTATGAGTTTTTGTTTCATCAAATGGTGGTTAAAGAAAAATCGAATTAAGTGCTTGAATATAATCCTTGTGAGATCGATCACCCGGACTCTTAGGTCCATTATTACTTGTTACAGTCCGTACACTTGCGAAAATAAAATTGACAACATACGCAAACACAATACCATTAAGCAATTGATGTCTACTGATATCATCTCCATAAATTATGAGAAATCAAAGGAGAACATCACAAATCCAATTACGAAAGGCTTGCCTAGAGATCAAGTATGTTGTCTATCGAGAGGAATGGATTAAAGCCTACTATGTAAGAGTCTTTGTAATGGTAACCTTGCCTTGTTAACTTGAGGTCCCTAAGATTTTGGTTCAAAGGAACAACTAAGTTATGAAGAATCAATGAAGCACTAGGAAATTATTTTCCTAACTCATTCCTATAATATTAAAGTGCTTTCTGCAGAGTGATTAGAGATTAAGATACTCTTTTAATGATTCATATATCTTGATTAAAGTTAAGTAGAGTAGGACAGGGAGGTCACTTGTATAAGTGTGAAGTGGGGCCATTTCAATGAGAATTGTTCAAGGCTAAAATTCTCTAAACACTTATGAAATCAAGTGTGGTTTAGTGCCAAAATAAACTAAGTCATGAGAACTATGAATGGATTAAGGAAGACATCTGTATAAGTATTGTTGAAGACATCACGTTCACCAATTAGCCAAGCAAGTCCAATAGTATTTCACTAAGGACGGTTCAAAGTTGAAAGCTACCTTACCTGATGCAATGTTTGTTTGCTCGCTCTACAATGCATCATAATTTTCGTATTGCATATGCATATTCGAATTTTCATTCATGTGAGGGATTGTTGAAAATTGGTTTTAAATTGAGAAAATCTGGTTTAAGTATAAATGTGAAAAAGTGACTTTCATGTCAATTTTGACCTAAAATTCGAACTTGATCCGATGGTCAAATTACAAATGTAAATAGATCGTCGTGGTATATTTGGAAACTCAAAACCAATTTCGGATGAATGAGAAATTGCGATCCAAAGTTGAAAAGAAAATAGAGGAAAATTTGTTTGAAAATTGCCTAACTCTATCGCTCGCCTATCGCTCGAGTAATGGGGCTATCGCTTTAGCGACAAGTGGGCGAAAAACTCATTGTAGATATTTTGACACCGATGCTCGAGCGAGAGATCAACGACAGGCTAGCGATAGCAACTGATGCTTCCGTTAATAAGGTTGCTAGGTTTAGCACGCAACACTTCGCTCACAACCCCTCATCCTCTATAAATAGGACCTTTTGGATGTCCATTAGGCATCCCATATCACTTTTTCTTTGAGCATTGCATTAAATTTCTTGCAAAATCATTTGAAACTTCTTCCTTATAGAGAAGGAAATTCAATCTCAATGTTCGCAAGAACTTGTGGTTTGAAGTGTTTCTACCACAAGTCATATTTGCTGTATCTTAGGAGACAAGTGTTGTAATCCTGAGCACCGTTACAGAATAATATTGTCTTAAGGAAAGAGTGACATTTCACTTACTTCGAATTATTTTTTTGCCTTCATTTCTTGTTTCTTTATAGTTTTTATACCATAAAGTTCTTTCTATATATATTCTTGTGTTTAATTACGCTCCTGCGGATTAAACTTATCATTTAGTTTATTCATTTCAAACAATCTTTTTACTATCAATTTCCAACAGTAAATATAGATCTTTTAAACTCTTGTGACCTATTGTCTTGTGCCACATAACTGTTTGGTCATTTGTTTGAAATGCTGCCAAACAATCTGCAGTTTGTGTTTGACCTTGAAAGAAATTACAATCCATCATTTTTACCTATTTCATTATAACTAAATAAGACAAATATGAAAGGTACAAGTGCATTGCCATCATCGTAGTTTCTTTCTTACTTATATTCTGCTTTCTTTGGTAAAAAATCTTTAATGAATTGTCTTATTTTTCCACAAAAATAATACTTCTTGCCCTTGGCTCTAGACTTAGATTTTGACTTGGCCTAGGGATGGACGGGTAGCGCTAGACTAAAACAATAATTGATATCTTAGAGATATATGCAGATGAAGAATATAAAAATCACACAATAACATCAAGATTGACTAATTTCGTAAGTTCCTTCATGTATTTTAATGTCAAATCAAATATCATCTAATGTTCCCAAGAATACCATATTTCTCTTAAACTTGACGCATGACTAACATTGTCAAGAATGTAGCTAAGGCCCATTTCAAATCTTAAAGGTATTTTTCCTATCGCTACTGCCTTATAAGACTTATCATTTTTCATTAGCTTACGATAAGATTAATGGGTCTTTTCTAATATTGATTTTATCCTAAAGGAAACTAATCTCTTCTATAGCACATGTGGAAGATATAGCACGAGTGAAAAATCCATTCTTGACAAGTAAAATAAGGTGTAGGTATAGCAGAATAAGCTTCACTAGGATTGGTAACAACAACTGCATTGCCGTCATCAATGGCTTCCTTCTTAAGTTTTGCTTTTCTTTTGCAAATTATTTTTAGTGTTTCAACAAAAGTAACATTTCTTGGCCTTAGCAGTTAGCTCTAGATTTAGATGTGGGATGAAAATAGGGCTTGTGATGGAGATTAAAATCTTGAAGATACATGTAGATTGAATAGAAAGCCACACAATAGCACTGGAGATTGTTTACTACGAATAATTTGCCCTTCTTGACTGTGATATGTTCATTCCAAGTACAAGTAGAATTTTAGGACAACTTATAATCCGTACACATAACTTTACCTTTCAATAGAATTATCGAATAGTAAACCAAACTAGACAACAAGATTCTTATCTAATGTTAGCCATGTGAAATCTGAGATCTTTTTGTATCAGATCTAACATTACATACAAAATTTGCGCAGCACAGCTAACCTGTAGAACCTCAAATAATTCTAGACACTTTAGTGGCACTATGACATGAATATTGGATGACTAAAGTATACTTCAAATTTTTAGTCTCATTTGAAACCCATTTTCGACATAAAAAACATTCGATTTGGAAAATGATATCTAAATAAAAGTTGTAACTCTTTGAGTTAGCTTTCCAACACACTTTGAATTACCTCAATCGGATATCGGGGGAAGAAATTATGATAGAAACACTGAAAGTTGTGCAGTGTCAACCGGACTACAACCGGTTGACCGAAACTGCCTGAAATGAAAATTTTCTTTTTTCTCTAGAATTTAAATATTTATTTTCATCAATTATTTTCTCAAATGGCCACCCACGTTTTTGGCAATAAAAACCCCACTAAATTGAAGCATTTAACCTCAAACTTAAATGACACCCATGTTTTCTCTCTTAAATGAAATTTGACCCTTCATTTGCTTTAAATTATGGGATATTTACCTCTAAATAGAGATCTCATTTCACTCATTTTGTCTCACACCAAAAGCAAGAGCTTTTACATACTAAAGGAAGAGTTTCCAAGAGAGAAAAAGAGGGAGGAAAACTATTTTTCTTAGAAGTTTAAGAAGTGTTTTCAAGCATCAATTCTCAACGGTTTTCAAACATCCAAGGAGTGCATTTCTTTCAACGTCCAAGTTTCATCGAAGTTTTCAAAATTTCAAAAGCATCAATCAAGGTAGGTAGAGGTGCAATGTGTTTAATCGTGTTAAGTTATAAGTTTTAATTCATGTTAATGTTTGTATGTCAAATGGTACTCTGGTATGACATACCCCTCTATGTTGAAGAAATGTTCGTATGTCAAATGGTGCCCTCGGGTACGACATATCCCTTCATGTCAAATGGTGCCTCCGAGTACGGCATGTATGAAAAGTTATAAAGTTAATGTTTTGAAATGTATATCTTGATCACAAATGCATCTATAACACCTATTGAGTTTTTCAACTCACGGGTTTAATCCCATCTCTACATATTGAAGGAATTCTACCTCGGGCATGGATGAAGGAGAAGATGGAGAGTGATGCAACAACCCCATTGAAATCCGGTGAATAAGTGATTTGGATTTATTCTTATGAAATGTTTTCCAATGTTATTTCTTTAAAGTTTTGAATAACGCAGAATGCGAGAACAAGTTATGTTTTCTTCAAATAAATTACATTTTGTTGTTTGAAAAATGATTCAGTATTTTTGTTTAAAGTATTTGAATTATTGTTATTTAAATTATTATCCGAAGATGTAAGCTTCCGCTAAAACGTATACACTTGTTACTAAACCATCGGTTAAGCTAAGTAAAGTAAGTAGCGTTCCGGTCCACTAGGGGTCGGGGCGTTACAGCGTAGTATCAGAACAAGGTTTAGCCGGTTCTGTAGACCAAGTATTTTTTTTTTTAAAAAAACAAAAGGAAATTGAAAAGTTTAAGGTATTCCATGGCATCGTCCATCCATCCATCAACCTCATCCTATGGCCCAGGTATGTTCATGTTTAAAGTTAATGATTATGTTTATGTTATGATGCTTTGATATGATTTAGAGATGTGTTATTTAAAGATATGTAATGGACTTGGGCAAAAGCTAAGGGCTTAAAGGGAATTGCATGATATGAAAGTTTAAATATTTGTATGTTTTCTTTAAGCAAAGAAAAAGTATGATGTATGTGAAAATGCAACAGATATGGCTTGTAGAATGGCTAGGGCATATAGAGAAGCATTGAACTGTAGAATTGCTATTCATTCCTATGAAAACTATGTAACTGATCTGACTCGATCGCTTAGCGAACATGTGTATGACATCTATGAGAGACGCATGATGGCGGTTAATGCTGGTATGGAGATCAAGCATATTGAGGCCATAAATAACCTCATACACTCCCTCCCACCTCAATGAGGAGATATGGGAGTCACGGTTAGAGATGAAATGTTAGAAGGCAACCCAAACCTGTTCGAGTTTGAGAGGTATTGCCATGCCCTGATTGATTTGTGGGATGATGTAATCCATGAGGAGCTTGAGGAGGAAACTTTGGCTGAGGAAGAAGATCCCGAAGAAGAACTCAAGGATGATTTAGAAAATGATCCTGAGCCTGAGCCACAGGTTGAGATGGACATAGAGTCCGGACCTAAGGCGGAAGACTCATCCGAAGATGAAGCTCCACCAAAGAAGATCCGTAGAGCTTATAGAGACTAGATTTAAATCCTTGTAATAGCTTCCCTTATGTCAAGAAATAAAATACTATCTTCTTTGCTTTAGTATTCGAAGAATGAAACTAATAAGAACCATATGTTTTGTCTAAAGGAAATGGCCCTGCAAACCAAAACTTGATAAGAGAGCTCCTCTGAGTGGTTCAAGACCTAGGCAGGCAAAACTTGAACCAAGCTCAACCCCTACCACTAGCTCCTAATGTTCCAAACCAAGTTTCAATGGTCGAGCAATTTCGAAGGCACAAGCCCCCTACCTTCAACGGAGCAGCTGATCCACTTGCAGTCGAGGAGTGGCTTCGCAAGTTGGAGCGTATATTCTGATTAATAGGGTGCACGGACGCTCAAAAAGTCCAGTGTGCTGAGTTCATGTTCTCCGATGATGCAAGTTACTGGTGGGACTCAATGTTAAGGACAAGGACCCCTGAGCAACAAGCAGAATTGATTTGGGAGCAATTCAAAGGGGAAGTAATGGACAAGTACTTTCCCCAGTCCTTGAGGGATCACAAAGAAAGTGAATTCCTCCAACTCAAGCAAAAGACTATGTCCCTGACTGAGTATGAGAGGAAGTTTGATCAACTTTTAAGGTATGCTCCACATCTGGTGGATACAGAAGATAAAAAGGTACGAAGGTTTGAACAAGGGCTGAACTCGGATATAAGTATGATACTTATGTCCCATCATTTCACCACATATCGTAAAATGCTGGAAGGAGCTCATGCCATTTGGTACCAGAAGACTAGCACCGAGCAACATGGTCAACTGTTCAATCAACCGGACAATGATAACATGGGAAAAAGGAAATGGAATAGGCAACTGGCAGAACAAGAAAGCTCAGCAAAAGCATTGTGCAGGTTATTGCGCCCTATTCTAAGTGTGGAAGGACACATCGTGGCGAGTGCTTACAGGGAAAAAATGTCTGTTTTCAATGTGGCAAGCCAGGACATATCATTAAGGATTGTCCCACACATACCCAGAAGAAGGATGATAACAGCGACCAGAACCAGAAAGGGAAAGCACGAGTTTTTACATTGACTCAACAGGATGTAGAGGAAAACTCTAATGTCAGAGCAGGTACTTTACTGATAGCCAATACACATACTTATGTATTGTTTGATTCAGGAGCTACACACTCCTTTGCTTCAACAACTTTTATGGCTAAATCTAGTATTACCTGTGATAAGTCGGAAGGTACATTAGAATTTAGTATTCCTTCGAGCAACCCTTTGAATACTGATAGAATAGCCAAGTCAGTAAGTATCGAAGTTGAGGGAAAACCAATGGAAGCGAACCTATACATGATAGAAAAGAAGGATTTTGATGTAATACTAGGCATGGATTGGTTAGGTTGTAATTACACCACCATTCGATGTAAGGAAATGGAAGTATCATTTCAGAAACCAGCAGAGGAACCATTTTTGTTCCTTTGAATGAAGACGAAACCCCTTATTCGACTAGTATCGGCTTTACAAGCTGAGAAGATGTTGAGAAAAGAAACATGTCAAGGATATCTAGTAAGTATCTCAGGAGGGAAACAAGAGACGATAAGGGTTGAAGATGTACCAGTAGTACGTGAATTCATAGATGTGTTTTCAGAAGATCTATCTGGTATTCCACCCGATAGACAAGTGGAATTCACCATAGACCTAATTTCCGGGACGGCACCAGTATCTAAGGCCCCATATCGAATTGCCCTAAAGGAACTACAAGAATTAAAGAAGCAGTTGCAAGAACTCCTAGATATGGGCTTCATACGACCAAGCGTATCTCCATGGGGTACGCCGGTGTTGTTTGTAAAGAAGAAAGATGGAAGCATGAGGATGTACATCGATTATAGGGAGATAAATCGATTAACCATCAAGAATAAGTACCCACTCTCGAGGATCGAGGATCTGTTAGATCAACTGAAAGGAGCTAAGGTATTTTCCAAGATCGACTTACGATCGGGATACCATCAACTAAAAGTAAAGACAAAGGATATACCTAAGATAGCTTTTAGAACTCGATATGGACACTAGGAGTTTACGGTGATACCGTTTGGGCTAACCAATGCACCTGCAGTGTTCATGGACCTGATGAATCGAGTGTTTCATCAATACTTGGATAAGTTTTTCATAGTCTTCATCGATGACATTCTAATATATTCCAATAGTAAGGAGCAACATG
The DNA here is from genome assembly GCF_002742605.1 of Olea europaea var. sylvestris. Lineage (NCBI taxonomy): Eukaryota > Viridiplantae > Streptophyta > Magnoliopsida > Lamiales > Oleaceae > Olea > Olea europaea. The sequence continues at coordinate 37,212,992 of NC_036247.1, forward strand.
AAGAGCACTTGAGAATAGCCTTAGAGGTATTACGCAAGGAGAAGCTGTATGCCAAATTCTGGAAGTGCGAGTTATGGCTTGAACGAGTTGGATTTCTTGGACATGTAGTTACTGCCCAAAGGATTGAAGTAGATCCAGCAAAACTAGAAGCAGTAATCAACTGGAAAGCACCAACAAATGCTGGCGAAGTACGGAGTTTTCTAGGATTGGCTGGATATTAAGGGAGATTCATAGAAGGATTCTTCAAAATAGCTGGACCAATGACGCAGCTTACAAGGAAGGGAGTAAAATTCCAATGGACGAAAAAATGCGAACAAAGTTTTCAAGAACTTAAGTAGAAGTTGATATCAGCACCTGTATTAACAATACCTAAAGGTACGGAAGGGTTTGTTATATACAGCGACGCATCCAAGTGAGGATTGGGATGTGTACTAATGCAAAATGGAAAAGTGATAGCCTATGCTTCAAGACAATTGAAGAAACATGAGCAGAACTACCCGACGCATGATTTAGAACTTGCAGCGGTAGTACACGATTTGAAAATATGGCGACACTACTTGTATGGACGAAAGTGTGATATCTACACAAATCACAAAAGTCTCAAGTATTTCTTAACACAGAAGGAATTGAATATGCGACAAAGACGATGATTGGAATTGGTGAACGATTACGACTGCACTATTCACTACCATTCGGGTAAGGCTAATGTTTTGGCCGATGCTCTAAGTAGAAAATCAATGGGACAATTAATGTCACTACCCACCTCTCAAGTAGAGTTAGTCAAGGACTTGGAAAAGTTGCAGATCGAAGTGGTTACCACACCAGGACAAGTCACTGCTCCTCTAGCAGCTTTAATAATTCGACCTACTCTTAGAGATCGAATTATAGAAGCACAAAATAAAGACTCATTTTTGCAGAAGATTAAGAATGAAGTTGATACCGATAAGAAAAAGGACTTTGGAGTAGTTGAGGATTAGGCACTGATATTTAGAGAAAGAATTTGTGTGCCTAAGGATGAAGCCTTGAGAAACGAGATATTGAAAGAAGCTCATTCCACCCCGTACACCGCACATCCCGGTGGTACGAAAATGTATCAAGATCTTCGAGATACATTTTGGTGGAGAAATATGAAAAGAAGTATAGGGTTGTACATGTAGAAGTGCATGGTCTGTCAACAGGTTAAGGTGAACACCAAAAACCAGCTGGATTGTTAAACCCACTAGATATACCTGAATGAAAATGAGAAAATATCACAATGGACTTTGTGGTTGGATTCCTGAAGTCAGCAAGAGGAAATAATGCTATATGGGTAGTAGTGGATCGACTAACGAAGTCAGCTCATTTTCTTCTAGTGAAAATGACATTCAGTTTAGACCAATTGGCACAGTTGTACATTAAAGAGGTTGTGAGATTACACGGTGTACCTGTATCCATTATGTCTGATAGAGACCCAAAGTTCACGTCCAAATTTTGGAAAAGTCTACAAAGAGCTATGAGAACGAAGCTGGACTTTAGTACAGTATATCACCCTCAGTCCGATGATCAGTCTGAAAGGACCATCCAAACTTTGGAAGACATGCTGAGAACATGTGCTTTGGATCTAGGAGGTAATTGGGAGTCATACTAACCTCTAGTAGAGTTTGCTTATAATAACAATTTTCAAGCAACTATTGGAATGGCACCATACGAAACTCTCTATGGTAGAAGATGTAGATCCCCTGTTCATTGGGATGAGTCGGAGAGAAGAGAGTTTTGGGACCAAAAATGGTTGAAAGGACGATCGAGGTAATCGATAAAGAATAAAGGCAGCACAGGATCGACAAAAGAGCTATGTAGATACAATGAGGAAGGATTTAGAATTCCAAGTTGGGGATAAAGTGATTCTGAAAGTAGCACCGATGAAAGGTGTACTTAGATTTGGAAAGAAAGGAAAGCTACGACCCCGGTATATTGGACCTTTCGAGATACTTGATAGAGTCGAAAATGTGGCTTATCGACTAGCTTTGCCACCTGAATTATCGGCATTGCACAATGTGTTCCATATATCGATGATAAAGAAGTATGTACATGATCCTAATCATGTAGTGAGTTATCAAACCTTGGAGGTATAGAAAGATTTGTTGTACAAGAAACTACCGATCAAGATATTGGATCGAAAAGTGCATAAACTAAGGAATAAAGAAATTCAGCTGGTTAAGATACAGTGGAATCATCACGGCGTAGAAGAAGCCACTTGGAAAAAAGAAGAAGAAGCCAAAGACAAGTATCCAACACTATTCGCTCAATCAAAAGGTAAATTTTGAGGACGAAATTTTAATTAAGGTGTGGGGGATGTAGAACCCCAAATAATTCTAGACATCTTAGTGAGACTAAGACGTGAATATTGGATGACTAAAGTATACTTCATATTTTTAGTCTCATTTGAGACCCATTTTTGACATAGGAAACATTCGATTTGGAAAATAATATCTCAATAAAAATTGTAGCTCTTTGAGTTAGCTTTCCAATGCACTTTGAATTACCTCAATCGGATATCGGGAGAAGAAGTTATGATAGAAATACTAAAGGCTTTGCAGTGTCAACCGGACTACAACCGGTCGACCGAAACTGCCTGAAATGAAAATTCTCGTTTTTCTCTAGAATTTAAATATTTATTTTCATCAATTATTTTCTCAAAAGGTCACCTACGTTTTTGGCAATAAAAACCCAACTAAATTGAAGCATTTAACCTCAAACTTAAATGGCACCCATGTTTTCTCTCTTAAATGAAATTTGACCCTCATTTGCTTTAAGTTATGAGATATTTGCCTATAAATAGAGACATCATTTCACTCATTTTGTCTCACACCAAAAGCAAGAGCTTTTACATACTAAAGGAAGAGTTTCCAAGAGAGAAAAAGAGAGGGAGGAAAACTATTTTTCCGAAGTTTAAGAAGTGTTCTCAAGCATCAATTCTCAACAGTTTTCAAACATCCAATGAGTGCGTTTCTTTCAACGTCCAAGTTTCATCGAAGTTTTCAATCCAAGTTTTCAAAGTTTCAAAAGTATCAATCAAGGTAGGTAGAGGTGCAATGTGTTTAATCGTGTTAAGTTATAAGTTTCGATTCATGTTAATGTTTGTTTGTCAAATGGTACTCCGGTACAGCATATCCCTCTATGTTAATGGTTGTATGTCAAATGGTGCTCCGGTACGGCATACCCCTCTATGTTGAAGAAATGTTCGAATGTCAAATGGTGCCCTCGGGTATGGCATATCCCTTCATGTCAAATGGTGCATCCGGGTAAGGCATGTATGAAAAGTTAAAAAGTTAATTTTTTGAAATGTATAGCTTCATCACGAATGCACCTATGACACCTATTGAGTTTTTCAACTCACGGGTTAAATCTCATCTCTACAGATTAAAAGAATTTTACCTCGGGCACGGATGGAGGAGAAGATGGAGAGTGATGCAACGAGCCCATGAAAATCCGGTGAATAAGTAATTTGGATTTATTTTTATGAAATGTTTTCCAATGTTATTTCTTTAAAGTTTTGAATAACGCAGAATGCGAGAACAAGTTATGTTTTCTTCAAATAAATTACATTTTGTTATTTGAAAAATGATTCAGTGTTTTTATTTAAAGTATTTGAAGTATTGTTATTTAAATTATTATCCGAAGATGTAAGCTTCCGTTAAAACGTATACACTTGTTACTAAACCACCGGTTAAGCTAAGTAAAGTAAGTAGCGTTCTGGTACACTAGGGGTCGGGGCGTTACATAACCTAACTAAAAAACCCATGTGGGACTTCTTGGAACCTATTAGAGTATCAATTAATACATTATTGTCCGATCCCTTGAAATATCCAAATTATCAATCAATTGCATGGCATAAACCAAAAGAGAAGCACAAATCACATTTATCGATTGCCCGCTCCATTGAAATATCCTAACATCTTTACATAAAAAACTCAAAAATACACAAACAATAAAAGTGTTACAGATTTTACTGAAATTTAACACAATATGTTACTTGTAACAAATTATCTAATCAAGTAGCTACATTTCATAAGAAAGGCAATACATTATTTTGTAATAAAAAACGTTTTTGCAATAATTTGTAATTGTTGTTTTATTGGTACACTAGTGTAAACTTCGTTGAGATTTTTAACTTAAAGGACCTTTTTAAAACCCCTATCAAAAAACCTGAACTCTTCAATTGTTAGGGAAGTGATGGGTGGGTCCACAATATGGAATTGGGCTGTCTATAAGCGGCCTCATGCCGGGAAAATTACCCACAAACCTACAATTATAGACTAATTAACATAAATAAGGTAGGTTAATTTAAATTGAAAATATTAGGTGTTAATGAATTTATTATTTATAATTTATAAATATTTAAATTAACAAAGGTGGTCACTGTATACATGTTCTCTCTCTCTCTCTCTCACAAGCATTTTGTTTATCTTGAAAACTCGTCATTATCACACTATTACTCAAGGAATAACCGTATATCACCCATAGTTTTCTTATTTTCTGAAATTACTAGTATTGAAACTAGTTTCAACTTCTTCTGTGGAGGATAAAACTAAGAAAATAGATAAAGGTAAAAGGAAGAAGGAGGTTACAGAATCTTCTCCTCAAAAGAGGGTTACGACGTCGAGTTTGGGTGGAAAATCTTTGAAAAAGGTGAAATCAATATTTATGCTTTCAATTTTGTGGTACATTTGTTTTCCATTCAACAATGTAATGTATGGGTAGACTGATTACGACACCAATTTCGAAAAAAATGATCAATTATTGTGACCTTATGACTTTTTTGTGACATTTTTTGGTCCTAGCCTTTATAATGCTTTCAGTTTTGTTTGGAGTCAGGGTGTTAATGATTTTTAAACTTTGTGACTTGTATAATTTGTTTGTGACCTTATTTTGGAAAATATGTGACCTGTATAAAATGTTGTGGGGTTCGAAGTCACTGTGTTTATGATAATATGTTATATATTCAACTGTTGTGACCTGTATGATTTGTTTGTGACCTTATTTTGGATAATATGTGAACTATATTAAATGTTGTGGGGTTCGAAGTCCAGGCGTTTATGATATGTTTAGACCTTTATAAAATGCTATGTATGTATATTTTGGTGTCAGGTTGTTTATATATGTTGAAGTCATAGTAATTTGTTGTGTGATGGAGGTATCTCATTAAACCAAGCAAATGGTTTTCGGGGAAGATAACCGTCAGTGTATTCAGCATGTCATTATGAACTTTGTGATGAAATTTAATAATGCACAAGATCAGATACTTGAACATATATGTTTCTCCTGTTACATACATTGTAGGGAGATAGTTGTTATGTCACAGTTCATTTATCACATTTTGTTACTGGCTGTTAATTAACCGAACAAATAGAAGATGTGGTTTAAGATGAATGGAAGATTCTATCGCTTCTCAATTGCTAAATTTTGCATTGTGTCAGGACTATGGTGTGTTGATGTTAATAACCGACTCATGTTAGAGGCAAAATCTTCTCCAATTAAGGAAAAGTATTTCTATAAATTAAAGACGGTCACAAACTATGATGTAAAAAGGATACTTCTGTCGCTAGATGATGATACTCCTAAATATGATGTGGCTAGATTAGGGATAATTTTCTAATCACCAATTACCTATTTGCCAAGGTGGTGGACCATTACATTTTTGCACTTGCTGATGATTTTAAGACCCTGAATATGTTCCCTTGGGGATAATATCTCTTTGAATTGATATTACCATCATTGATAAATAGTTTAGAGAAAGAAACAAACCACTACAAGTTGTCTGGCTTTTTAATTGCTTTTCAAGTGTGGCTGTATGAGTGCGTACCTGGTATTAAGGAGAATGTGGCTACACGTGATGGTAAAAAAAATTCTCGAATAATGAATTGGGAGTGCTCTCAAATACCCTTCTGTAGTATTGTTGGATGAGAAGGTGTTTTCCAGTGAGAATATAAGTTTTACATAAAATTCGAATTGTCTTGCTAATCATATTTAAGATATGACATATGTGTAACGTTTTTTAAAATTTTGTATCCATCAAGGTGAGGTAATGATATTGATCCGATTGATCTTGAGCTTATGGTGCCGTCCATGACAGCTTCGAAATGTGAAATGTAGATATATTGTTACATGAAATATAATATATTTGTAACTTGTAATGTTTTAATGTGATGTGCAATTTTCTTGTGACTTGAACATTTTGAATTTTTGTTATGTCAATGTACTACCACACATGACTTTCTTTATGTGACCTGTAAGATTATAATGTTACCTGTTACATGCTACATTAATATGACTTGAAACATTTCAATGTGGACTACAGTTTGGACGTGAATTTCAGATACATCTTATATAACTTTATACTCCATATAATATGACTGATTTGTATTACAATCTAAATTGATTTTATTTATGTTTTATATGTTGCATGACAGATGTGTCATACTCAAAGCTAAAACAGCCACATGAGAACTTTGAGAGTTTCAAATATCAGGTGGGCAAAAGGAGTCTACCCTCCTCATTCACACCAAGTTCACTTCGTTAGCATTAAAATCATATGTTAGTGTGCCACAGACAAAAGCAAATGTAGAAAATGTTCTATAGCCAAAGGTGAATATAGAAGTCACAAATAATGATTTTGTGGTTCCACCTTCAAAAGAAAGAATGGAGCTGCAAGCTCAAGCTCTACAACTCATACTCGACCTACTCATCATTATGAATGTTTATGCATTGAAGTTATTTCTTTGTTAACAAATTGAAGAAGCTTACTAATATACAAGCAAACTAACCATAAAATTTATCAAAATTGTGGCCTATTGAAAAAGAAGATGGATATGAAGATATCCAAACTTCATGTTGAGAACAAATGTTTGAGTGAGGAGATTTTGTCGATGAAGTCACATCCGAGTAAAATTAATGACGTTGTGCATCATTCAAATAGTTTTTCGAAATTGAATGATGTCATTCACACTAAAAAGGTTTTGAAAGACGGGATGAGTGACATGAGGTCATCTATTGAAACTTTTATTGGTTCGATTTCTGACATTTATGAAGTTCATTCAAAGTTGTTTGAGAAATGAGCTTATGAGGAACAGGTATGTAGGTAAATACCAATGAATATTTATTATTCAATGTAATTTTATATCATTTTTATTGAATGCAATTTTGTGTTACTCGAAACGGGAAGAAAAAGTTGATGATGTGGCTTACAAGAAAGACAAGGGTCTCATGGAATTTGATCTTGGTCACGACATCCCCGTTGAATATGATTTTGAAGGTCCTTCATTTGATCTTGATGTTGGAAACACACAAAGTCAAACAATGGTTAATGATGCATTTTTTGTAAACAAAGAAGTGCAGGTGCAAGTCGATGAAGTCATTGCACGTGTGCTACGGTCTACTGAAATTAACAAAGAAGAGGTGAGATGGGCAGTAATATTTAAAATTTTTATTTATAAGTTTCATCTGATCATTCTTATGCTAACTCGTGATAGTTTTTATATTTTAGGCTCAAGAAGTTATACCTACACCAACTTCTTTTGGACTGCCAGTCAAGATGGCACACAAGCCATCAAAAAAGTTGCAATCTTCATTTATTATGGTGGATGCACATCAAGTTACCAGTGGAGCAAAATCTAATAAAGCAAACATTGTTTTCTAAAACTATTTAAATGAAGTGCACAGTGTAGATATGATTTCATTTCAAAATTGGTTTGATAGTGGATACAAGCCCCCAAAAAAAATACATTTAATCCATACTATTAGCGTTAATGTGACTGAAAATTTCTAGTGTGACTTTTATTAAATTTTGTGACTACAACAAGGTTGGTCACACTTTAACAGTTCTGGTCACAAAATACTATAACTGTAGTCACATTCTTGTTTCTTTAACTGATGATTGCATATTTTGTGTATACATGGCTAAATTCAATGTGACTAGTGAAGTGATAAGTCTACCATTTTTAAGTGTGACAGTCCTTGTTCATACAAAAGCTTGGTGGCATTCTTTGATTGATACTAATTCTTCATTAAATAGCACGATACGTTATTACAACCATTTATTTACATATGAAATTTTTTTCACATAACTTATGTATGTTACTTTTTATCCATTACAGCATTTGGATGCTTGTTTTTATTACATTAGATAACTTGCAATGTTGGGGAATAGTGTGAAGATGAAGGCAACAACCACAAACTGCATCTTTGACATGTCAATTCGACAATTATACCCCAATTTTGTTGAAGACCCCAGAATTGTGAATGAGAAGTAGGAACTTCTCAAAACCATCAACGGTGAAAGGTTAGCATTTAATACATATTGGAAAGAGGTTGGATATATTCTTCTGCCCATCATGCCCACAAATCTGGCTCATTGGATGCTAGGAAAGTTGAACATTAATAAAGTGTCCTATACATTTTCAATTCTAACAACAAAATATACAGAGACAATATGGTTTATGAAGGGGTATTACCCATGGTAAAGATACTTTCATAATTGTTGAAAGTGGTTGGTTTGTGGTTGGAAACCAATGATGGTGGAAATGAATAGTCTAGAGAGCTAACTGTTGACTTTGTGCCTAGTTTACTTCAGCAACAAAATGGGTATGATTGCTTGTCTTCATTTTATAACATTAATAATTTTCATCCTTACTTGATATTTACTTACCTATGTCTTATACAAATATTTTAGGCATGATTTTGGTGTTTTTGTGATCAAGTATGCATTCTTGTTACACAATTATATTGCCAAGATGCCAAAGTTATTTGACGTTGGGAAAGCTATGATGGAACTTATAGCCTTACTTTTCAAGGATAAACAACTAAAACTAGGTGGAAGAGGCAAAATGTCAAATAAATGATGAAATTGTTGATCTAATTGATGTCTATGGTAGATTAGGTTGATCTATGTTAGAAAAGATGCTTAATTGATGATGATTTTCTGATGGGATATTTTTTGTATGAATTGTTGGTGAATGTTTTTTAACTCAATTGCATACTGAACAAGTATTTGTATATAGAGTTTATGAAAAAATTATTGTATTTGTTTTTGTCACATTCATCATAGTACTGTGTGATTTTTAGTAAGCAAATATATTGCACTTGTTTGAACAGACAGGTCATAACTTATTTGACCAGACAGGTTCTGTCAATTACAGACAGACTACAACTCATCACATTCAGACATGCGCTATTAATGTAGAAACAATTAGGTCACAAGCAGTCACAATTAGTAAAAAAAATTCACCAGCAGGTCACATCCAGTATTAATCACAGATAGTCACAATATGCTCAAATAGTCACAAATGGTTATAACTTCAGAAACAAAGTAGAAGTATATTATTGAATATAAGGCCTAAAAGAACCTATCAAAACATGAAATGCAAAACCAAATATGTTTATAGACAGCATAATATAAGCAGTCACAATTAGTCAAAAAATTTCGCCAGCAAGTCACATCCAATAATAATCATCGATGGTCACCATATGCACGGATTGTCACGAATGGTTATAACATCAGAAGTATATAACTGAATATACAGTCTAAAAGAACCTATCAAAACATGAAATGCAAGACTAAATATGTTCATAGACAGCACAATATAAAACTTTCCGTATGTCATAATCAATATCATGTTTTACAACTCATAAATGGTAAAATCACAATGAAAGAGTTTGAAACTATAATCTAAAAAGACATAGGTGACAAATCAACAATTAAATGGGGGTAAAACTACAAAGAGCATTTTCATGTCTAACATATTTATAATAAGCTATGTGAAATGGTTTGGTTATTTCTTTACTTTCAATTTTTGCTGGATTTGGTTAAGTGGCACCGGGTTCTTGCAAGTTTTACGATTGTGATTAGATTCACCACATCTTTCATATTTCACAATTTGTGATCTCTCATGCGCTGACTTCTTCCTTATCTTAGTAGGATGCTCAAAACTTCTTTTTTGATTTGGGGTAAACACAGTTATGTTCTTCACGTCGTTAGGTAAAATCCAATTTGCTCTATTACTTACAGGCATGATTGTCTCTTTGTAGGTATTCACATATGCATTCATTGTGTAATAATCCGAGAAGAAATCATACACATCAAGCTTGAATTGCAAATACTGCTAGTGCATGTGGACACGAAAGTTGATCCACCTAAAACATTCTACAACTGCATGTGCGTTGAGTTATATCAATCATATATGATGAAGAATCATCTCGTACTTTAAACAAATTGTGACTTGTTGGGAAAACTGAAATTAAATAAACAAGTTAGTATTGTGAATTTAAGAGGACAATAGTTATAAATGTGACCATCATAATTCTATGTGTTGAACATTGTAATTACTTTCAGATTTTGCACATTATGGCTAATTTCCCTCAATAGCTTTTCGTTTTTGGTTGCAAGTTTTGTGAAAGTGTTATGTGCATTGTCCCAATTTTTGCAAAATCAAGATTGGACAATTTTCCTTAAAGACTCAGGAAATACTTCAATAGGGTAATTTTTGGACGCCTTTATGATTGTATTTACAGATTCAAATATGTTCGAAATCATGGTAGAGTATCAATTTGTTGGCATGTACAATTTAGAGCATCTTTCATATCCAATGTCCAACTACAAAATAAATTTAGTTCATTCATATTATAATAAAATAATGTAGCAACATGACATAATAAATGAAATACAGTTTATGCATTTAAAAGGCACGTTATAGATATTTACACTAAATAATATTGCAGAACAAGTCAAAGGCAATCACAGTATAAGTTACAGACAGTCACATACCAAATATCCTCTGATCTCTTTATTGACTGAGTCCAATTGTTGCATTTGATATTCAAATTTGATCCATTGTATACGCTCTTATGGCAGCATTGAATCAATATGTGAAATTGTGATTTGATTTTGCATAATGGGTCTTTAAATTTTGAAGTAAATGGTATGAACAAATCCCATGTATTGCCTTTGGATATACAAACTCAATGGCATTTTTGATACTGTTGTGTCTATCCGATACTATACATAATCTGTCTCTCGATCCATGTGTCCTCTTCAACATCTCAAGAAACCATCTCTATGACTTATCATTTTTATTTTTCACAATCCCAAAAGTTAGTATAAAAATGATGTTGTTTGCATCTTGCCTACAACCCATGAAGAGTGTATCCCCATAGTGACCATTTAAATATGTGTCATCAACTATAATGACTGGTCTACAATATTTTCAACTGGCAATCGATGCACCCAAAGCAGAAAAACAATATTTATATCTATCCAAATGATTTGTTTTCTTTCTTGTGACTATCCCCATGTTCATCTGCTCTAGTATAAAGAATTAAGAAGGTAGCAATTGAAACGATGTTGTTGGATCACCTCTAATCAACTTTAATGTCTATTCACGTGACCTCCATTCCTTCATATAATTTACCAATACTCCATATTTTTGTAACATGTCATTCGAGATATCATTAGGGACGTATATTGTATGTGAAGTATTATATTTATACCTGATACAATTTGACACGATTCAGGTAGATGCTTCAAGCATGTGTGACCTTTACAAATTTTCCTGATCTTAAACATTTTTGTTTCTCCCAAGCGAGAGGATCTAAATATCCACTTGCAATCATCATGCAAACACTTTATCATGTATTCCTTCTTATCCAATCTCAACACCTTATATTCAATTTTGTTTTGTATGACATAGAAGGCTAAGCTCATTTTCAATATTTCCTTGTTGCGAAAAATATTTCCCTCCACTACTTGTCTAACATCTGCTTTAGCTACCAATATCACATCTTCTTCAATGTTTCCTTTCTCAACAGTCATAGCTGAGTCACAGATATCTTGAGGTATTTGTGATAAAGAAAACATATTAGCTGATGACTCAACGAAAGGAGTCAATGACTCTTGGCATTGCAATGCACATGCTGAATGCCATGAATTTGTAGAGATAACATCAAATGTAATAAGATAATTTGATACAGTCCCATCCAAATATTTTAGCCTCAAATACGTTAAAACATTTTTATTGCTCAATATTAGGACTGGAGGTAAAGTAGAATTCAAAGAATATGTTAATCTCACAGCTACTTCTACATGATCAAGCCCCAATTCTGAAATAACAAGGTCAAACAATTTATCATACTTGCACATATCATTGATGTGTGACCTCCGTATAACAGGCAAACGTGCAAAATTGTCATCCCTGCTCTCACACAGATAACAACATGTTACATTTCATTCACTAAAATGAGGAAACATTCAGATGCAATGACATTAATCAATATGAAGGAGTCACGGATAGGTCAATACAGGCCACAGAAGTTATTTAATGTAAATATATTCACATATGGTCAACAAATATAAGGTAGCAGAGATTCAATTTTCAATGCAATGACATTGATCACAGAATAAACTAATTTCAGTTATGGACTGTCAAGATATTTAACATATAGGTCACAACCTATTTAATTCAGTAGTCACAATTAGTCATAGTTAACAGAAACATGTATCAATGTGAATGAATCTCATAATCGTTCACAGATTGTTACAGATCAGTATGTTCATAATTGTAAATTTAAAATAAAATTTGCATATTATCAATGCTTGACGGGAAAACAAACGTCACACACTACGCAAAATATATCTTATTTTTAATGGCGAGAAATCTCTGATTATGTTTGGATAAATGTTTCATTAGCTTCGAAAGCATCAATTTTTTTTCAAAAATCATAAGGTATACTAAGTAATTATAAGCTTACCTTCGAAATCAGATCACAAAACTTCAATTTCTACTTCAAACAAATTCAATTCTTCCATAGTCGAGCTTCGACTTTCTCCAATACAATGAAAATTAGAAGTATTTCGATGAAATTGTGACGTTATCGATTGATTGCAGACTGAAATTGAGGAATGACAGTGAAATTTTCGTGATGTTGGAGAGTTTTGGATGAAATGGTTGTGTAGAGAGAGAGTTTTTGTGGAACTTGTTGTTTAGAGAGAGAGAATCTTGTGAGATTATCTGTGGAAAGTAATAAATATATTTAAATATGGTATATTAACTAATTTGTAGGATATTGGCATTTTTTTTTCCAAATTTAGTGTATATTATATTATACAATTATATATTTAATATTTTTAATTCATCACCTAATTTATGAAAATTTTGAAAGAGTTTGTCAACTATGAAATATGTTTTTATAATGTAGCAGTTACGTGGTTATCCCTATGAAATTGCCTTGTAGTATTGGCCCAATTATGGAGGAAGAGCTACATAATTTTTTAAAGGTAGCCCAGCCCGCCTACATTTAATAACATAATTGGAGAACAAGAAAGATATTTCTTCCGGTAATTGTGGTGAATCTCAAATTAAAACTGGAAATTAATCAAGAATCGACAGTTTTAAGAGTTTTAATTTGAAATGAAAATAATGTTTCTAACTTACCCCTAATAGATTAAACATTTTCTTTATTTCCAAATAGAAGTATTTGATAGGTGTTAAATTAAATCACTGGATTTTTAAGTTTCCTACCTATCATTGGAGGTGATACATTAATGGACATTTAATTCTATCAAACAATTTCACTTTCTGCATTTAAATATTTCAAATATTTTTTATTTTATTTTGAAATTCTAGAAAATAAAATGCAACATGTTTTTTATTCACATCGAGCCTGAGATGGATGATAGTTTATAAAAAGAATGCTACTAATTGCGTTGATGGCATCTAAACCTAGTACATTATCTTTGCGCATACTCCAACGAAAGAGAAATTTTTTTTGATTTTTTTATATATTTTTTAGGAGCTTTAGAACCTCAAATTGATTTTTCATGACATTTGAGTCCTTAATCTTCAATTTTCTTTTGTGGAACTCATATCCCAATTCAATTAAGAGCTTTTTTAAGAGTGAATTTTTCTCTCAAAAAATTGATTTTTTGACCGTTATTTCACTATTTTAGCCGTCATATTTAATTTTTTCTCTTACAGGTGGACCCCACTTTTCTCTTAACGATAAAAAAATCAATTCTCAAAATCTCTCACAAATAGGCTCTAAATATTCGACGAACGTCGTGAACTCATATTACAAAAAATTGAATGGGAAAACGTGGAAAAATAATTTTGGAACGGCAACTACGAGGTCCCAATTAAAAACCAAAGGTAGGGTATTTAATTCTTTCCTGTTTGTACATCCATAAAATACAAATATAAATAAATCGTTGATGTCTTTTCGTACAAACTTCCTCCAATTAAAAAATAGAAAATTGCAAAAACATGTACCCCAAGTTAGTGGAATTTGAATCTCTTTAATATGGTTCAATAATTGAAATATGGTAGGGAAAATGAAGCACCACAAAGCCTGCAGCTCTTGTAAGTATTATGCCCTAGGTCCAATCGACTTTGGACATAAATACTTTTATATATAATTAATGCAATTAAATGGCAGATCTATTATTTAATTAATAGACAATTAAATAAATAATAGAGTCCGTGGATTCAAATATTTGTAATTTATTAATCACAAGGAGTTGTGATTGTGAGATACAAATTACATCTGATTGAATCTTAAATCATCCGTGGTCGTAAGTAATAACGAGATACGGATATCGTTATTACGGATAGACCATCACGTGTGGCATTTCTTACTTGTGAAGTAAGTTGCTGATCTCACAAGTTAAAGTGTGGTGACACTTAAATGAACACGTGGATGTTTGTTATAGAACAAAACATTGGAGACCCGTCGAGAGATTCCACATGGATAACTATCTGAGTGTCGGTGGTTAATCTCTAACGTTCGATAGTGAAATTGGTCCTTTGACTTGAGGTCGTCATGGTACCTTATATGAGGACAGTCATACTTTGGCGGTGTTGGATGTTGCTCTGAAAAGGGCCGCTAATACGACATTGTTCGGGTACGTCAAGAATCGTATGAAGGTTGTGATTGATCAATAAAGGATTCGTCACTCTTAGATAGTAGGAGATTATGATCTACGTTTCATTCAATTAAGTCAATGATGAAATCCTTGGCCAAGGTGTACTCATAAGTCGAAAAGAAGTTTTTGATTTATATTGACTTAATAGTGGAGTGAAAGATATGATCGATGATCGAGATTGACACAATACCATATCTCGTAATTGATCGGATCATATTGACGAAGGGATTATAGTTTCACGGTAAACGAACGAATTTGGTTTTGTCATACCACGTGACATTTCCCGTCACATGTATTGCCCTGACACATTGCTAGATATCAATCAGGGAC
>NC_036247.1:37234398-37240376 GCF_002742605.1 Olea europaea var. sylvestris
TATTGACGAAGGGATTATAGTTTCACGGTAAACGAACGAATTTGGTTTTGTCATACCACGTGACATTTCCCGTCACATGTATTGCCCTGACACATTGCTAGATGTCAATCAGGGACGGCGAATGTGAATTGACGATAAATTAAAAGGGGTGTTTTAATTTATCAATTTTGATTAGATCAAAATAATATTTCACGTCGTTAGGCATCGTGGTCGGGAACCTAATGGGTCACACACAAAAGAGAATTGGAAGATTGCAAATTGCCAATTGATTAATTTAACAATCGTTGGATAAATTAATTAATTGGATTTGTTATTTATATTTTCGAATTAATTAATTGGATTAATTAATTCACGGACCGGGTTTAATTAATTGGATTAATTAATTATTGGGCCGGACCGGGCCGAGCCTATTTGGATTTATATAAATACATAACTAGGGTTTGAGGTCCATTAAGGTTTTCATTATTCTTGCTAGCACAAGAGAAAACCCTAGAGGCTGCAATCATTTTCTCTGTGTGGATCACCGTTGGAGGCTGGACAATTGGACAGCTGTGGTGGCGAATCAAAGCTGTGGAACGAAAAGAAAAGCAAAAGGATTGCAGATCTGAAAAAGGTACAATCTTATCACAATTCCTAACCAAACACAATGAGATCTATTGGATGGGAATCGAAATAATTTAATTTTCCGCTGTGCATGTATAAGTAGATTCCCAACAGCTCTCACATGCCCTGCTTGATTCTCATTTCTTTATTTTCAAATGGACCCCTATTCTCTTATACGAAGTTTGTGATAAGCTTCTTTTTTATTATTCAAGTCGACTCTAACTTGAACAAAATCGTCTCAAGATTTAGGCACTCTTTTTGGAAAGATTCGTGATGGATGGAGGACTCAGGTGGACGATTGAGGTGGGGACCATAGTTGGCCTGGTTGTGTGGAGTAACTGAGCAAGGGTGGGAACATAAATATCGTGAGATTTGTAATTTTACAAGACAAATCTAAAATAGTTGGGGAAAAGAAAAAGTTTTTAAATGGAGCAAGTCTAAATGTGTCTTCTTAGACAAATTCATCTTTAATATCGTTGCATCAAGCTTTGGCACGTATCATGCTGAGTTAAGGAAATTTATATATAAAGAGAAATAGTAAATGAGGACCAATTTCTCTCAAAACGATTTTCACAACACGTACGTGCTATCATAATCTCATCTTTAATGCCTCGTTTCTCTTTGTAGTTGGAAATAACATGTTTGGTCTCTATAGATACAGTATGAGAGTTCGATTCCTGAAATATGAAATTGGACTCTTTGTGGGGCACCAGTGTACGAGCAAGCTTTTATTCTCTAGCATATTGGGGCATATCTCGTGATTTACATCTCTCACGATGCTCCAGGGACGGGTTGATGGGGACCCTTAACATTGGGGTTCAACTTTTTTTGGGAAAAGGGGACTATTCCTAACCAAGAAAACTTGACAAATTATGGCAGAAATACCTGTCCCGTTAAATACATTCTGGCATCTAAAAAGAGGGATAGGCTTATTGATGCTTATGTTAGCATATATGCTTGTGAGGGGTTACACAACTTTGTTCAAGTGGCACATTGATGATTTGCAAATTTGAGGTATAACCATGAGAAAACATGAAGTATTTGGTTACATTTTAAGTTTTTCAGGCAAATAAATATTTAATCTAAATGTTTTCAATTCTCGATTGAAAATCCTCTTTAATAACGGCCAAATTGTTGGAATTAAATCATATGCATACTACAATAGACTGAGATCCACCATTTTCACGACATACATGATGAAAATGAGGACATAAAACATCAAATGGTAAATAATAGTGTGAGATTCTTAATGTTACAAGACGAGTTCACAAAAGTTTTAAGGAGTATTAAGGGAGTTAAGGACCATCCCATTTTAAAATGGTCCTTTCGACATACTAATATCATATTAGATGCCCCCACTTTCTTTGTATAGTTGTAAGTAATGTGTTTGATATCTATAGGTACTTGGGGGGAAATGGGACCACTACTAACTAAGCTTGATTAAGAGAGAGGGGCAACTTAAGCCTCATCAATTACGATTGGACTTATGTATGGAACAACTAACTAAAAAGGCTCAAACACGATATTAAACACAAGATACAATGGATCAATGTCAAAAGACAAATCAAAACTTGCAGAAAATTAAAATGAACACAGAGAATTTTTCGACCGAAATCCTAAAGGCTCAACGACCCTTTTAACACCTAATCCCCTGTTAAGCTTCCATTCAAGAATGGATATAGTTTAGTTGCACTAATATGCCTTAAAAACTGGCAACAAAGGTTACAAATGTTCGACCAACACAAGAATACAGTACAAGAGACTTATCTCTTCACAAAAAATCAATAGATCTGACTCGAATCACACAAGAATCAACATATCTCATTCACAAACTCAAAACATAAGAATCCTCTCGTTCTTACAGATTTTCACTCAAGAAAATACATGTATTATAAGACTAAAACATCAAAACCATCACTTTGAATGAGAAGTTTAAACTGTAACGGCAAATCAGAAAATCCTAGCTACAGAGACGAAGAGACCCTCTCAAACCTTTCAGAAATGAAGAACTAGAAAAATGAAAAATCTCAGCCAAACGAACCTTCCAAACTCTATTTATATCACCGGAGCCAGAGACTCATCCAACGGTAAGTAAGGTGCCAGATTTTAGCATCTAGTGAAAAATATGGAGCACAATAAAATCAGGGTTCAAGTCTCAACACAAACAAACTTTATTTTTCTCCTTCTCGTTTCATTCACACTATTAAAATTTTTACACAAACTATGTTAAAATATCTGTCATGTGCATCTGGATGAGAACATTTATGATAATTAAGCATGCATACGTCTCTAATGATTTGTTCATTTGAGGTGTGGTTGTGAAATAATTGACATATTTGGTTTGGCTTTTAGTTTTTCAAGCATATAAATGCTTAACCAAAAGATTTTCAATTCTTATTCGAAAATCGTCTTTAATTGTGGCCAGATTGCCACGAAGATCAACTCCCGCTCTGCTTGAAATAAATTAACATAATGTGGTATCTTAGATGATTGAGTTGAGATCACCCATAGAGTGGTTATATTGTAATCCCAATTTTTTTTTTTAATTGCACTCAAGGTCTTCAATTTTTTTATTGTCACATTTATGTCCTCATGTAACCCATTTCTGTTGTATTCTTAGCATCGATCTTCCATTAATTTAGATGTTAACCATCATGATAAATTATGTCCTAATATTGTGTTACCGTGCCTTTGAATGAGAAAAAAAATATTTTATCACAATTTTGTATTTATTGTCTTTTTCCTATTTGAAAATATTACTTTGTTAGATTTTCCTAGCATACTTTTTTGATGAAAGTTTTTTATCCAAAATAAGATGTGCTGATTAATAGAATTTTAAAAATAAGAATGCGACGTAAATGAAGTTAGGAACATAAAGCAACACAATTTAAGGTTGAGACCTTTTAATGCAATAAATGTAGTGTAACAAGAGAAAAATGAGATGACAATAAAACTAGCCAATATCTTATTCAAAGCGTTTATGAATTTATTTTTATTTTTTTCCCTTTTTCCTTTTTCATAAATTCCTCTTTGAAGCTTTGGTACATAACAGAGTGATATACACATAAGGAAATTGATGTAACCTAGCGGTTCACATGTTAAGCAAATTAATGTGTAAGGAGGAACTCCCTAGCTAGGACTTTCTCATTGAAAATGGTTTTTATAGCATAGTATCGTAATCTCATCTTTAATTGTCTATTTTTCTTATTTATTTATTTACTCTTTTTTTTTTTTTTGGGTAGTTGGAAGTAACATGTTCAATATTTACAGGTACTTAGGTAAAAAGAGGACGGGGCGGCTACTAACTAAGGTGTTTAAGCAAGAGTGGCAACTTAAGCCCCATCTTATCATGGATCATAAAGATTAGAATTTTGTATGTTTCATATATCGTACTCAAAAAACATAAATATATTTTTTTTCTTGTTACTTCCATTGTATTACAGAAAATATATTAGAAATATCGGTCTTGATATATTTTAAATAATTTATAACTCAAAGGACTGACCAATCATGAATGGCGCTTGTAAGTTTAGGTTTGGAGGGCAAAAAATTTGATTTAATTTCAAATTTCATCACTGTCACATTCTGTCACCTACCACCTACAAATTATCGAAAATATCATAACAGATTTTCCAAATATTTAAAAGAATTTTTTTTTTTTTTTTTTTTTTGGTTTTTTTTAACACTTTGATGTAGTATAGTGAAAAATTAGCTTGCTACCTAACGTTTACATGGAAGATCCAACTAAGGGATTTTCATCAAACTAGGAGATTGACAGGTAACAAATTGGTAAAATTTGAAATTTAATTGAAGTTGAATGACTTAATTGAAACTCTCCAGAAGTTTAATGACGATATAATGCCAAGGGTTAGTCTTGTTATTTGCTTCAACTTCAAGACCAAATTCATCTCTCACTTTGTTATTACCTTCTAAAACCAACTCACCCTCCTATAAAAACAGATCATTCTCTTACAATATCAAGATGCCATTGCTCCTAAAGCTTTTCTTGGACATTTCACGCACTAGCGCGACCAAGTAGTTCTACCAGTAAAATGCCGATTTTCATCCATTTTTCTCCTCTTGTCTTCCCCCTCCTCCTCCTCCTCGTCCCCGTAATTTCAACCCCGGAAAAGCACACTATGCCACCAAAACAAGACCTTGTCCGTACCTCATGTGTCCATGCTAGCTACCCCAACATTTGCCTACGAACACTCTCCTCCTACTCAGGCCTGGCCAAAACCCCACGTGACCTCGCCCAGGCAGCCGTGAAAGTCAGCCTCGCTCGAGCTCGTAAGGCCTCCGTCTTCCTCTCCCAGCTAAAGAACCCCAGCAAGAGGGAAGTGGGAGCGTTAAATGACTGCATTGTGCAAATGGGCGACTCAGTGGATGAGCTGAGCGAGACTCTGGAGGAGCTCCACCACCTACACGGCGGAGACTTCCAGTGGCGAATGAGTAACGCACAAACATGGGTTAGCGCCGCCTTGACGAATGAAGACACTTGCCTTGATGGGTTCAAAGAGATTGATGGCAATATCAGATCAGATGTGAAGAAGAAGGTCACTAATTTGGCTAGAATAACCAGTAATGCACTGTATCTCATTAATCTTCTTGATGAATCCCGTGGGAAAAGAACTGTTCGAACTTAGTAATTTATTCTGTATAAAACCGTCAAGTACTCTTCGGTTCTGTCTGTTTGTGTATAATTAATTAATTCCAATCATTAAGAGATAAGCACAAAATTCCTTCATAATTTAACCGATTATTGCTCAAGTTTGAGCGAAATTTCAAATTGGTCATCGCAGTTACTTTTGACAACTATTCACCAACGGTATCAAGGTAAAACTAAGCGTGCATAAGTCGTGTAGAATTTGGATAGACATTTTTCACTCATTAACAAACGTGTATCTTCTTCTCCCCACGATTTTGTTGTTGGTATTAGCATTTCACTAGCCGAAACTTTGCAGTGCATTAAGTGTGGCACCTTTTTCTTCCCAACTTACTCTTTTCACACACCTAAAATTTCTCCCAATCTCACAAACAAATTAATGCTTGTTATAGGGACCAGCATTAATCTCAACCAACTACAATCTTATTGGAATGCACTGCCAAAAAAAAAAATGGTGTAAGAACACACTCTAAACAAGTGGCAAGCATTGGAGTAGGATTTTGGAGTTAAAACTTTCCAAATTAAGATAGATATTTAATAAATAGGGAGAATGGTAGTCCCTTCTGCTTTGTACCTAGGGTTATTAAGAACTGCCTAATGGAGTAAGCTATCCAGCTTGGTCTTGCCCACTAATATATCACTTGTCATATGCAAATAGACGTCTCAACTAGAAAATCGAAGAAGCACACAAACAAGAAGAGACTCACCA
>NC_036247.1:37242063-37245478 GCF_002742605.1 Olea europaea var. sylvestris
TAATTGTGTAATTATTACACAATCTTTCATTTTAAGTTATTTTCTTTTAGAGTTATTTGTAACCCTATAAATAGGGTCTTCTACATTGTAATAAATAAGATCTTACATTATAATATCATTCTTATTTTTCTTAACATGGTATCAGAGAGATTTCGATCCTAAACAAATTACCCCTCAAATTTTGTTTCCGGCGACCAGCCTAAGCGCTGCTCGTCCAGCCAAGTTTTTTTTCCTATTTTTTTGGACTTAATTCACCGACCAACTACAAAAGTGACGGTCAAGTTTTTTTTTTTTTTCCTTTTTTTTTTTGGACTTAATTCACTGACCAATTGCTAAAGAAACTGCTGTGGCTGCATAGTTCAAAAGCGAAGGTGGTTCCCAAGTAAAAGAGTATTGTTCAACATTAACAAAAGAAGATTGCCGCCGTCAGTCTGGTTCCTTCATTGCTTGTGACAAGGTTCATTTTTGCTGCATAATTGGTCTTCATACTGAAAAAATAAGTTTTTTTCAAACTGATGCTGAGTATAGGATCTTTTATGGGCTTCAAAACGAGCTAAATCACGCCTTAAATGCGTAATTGATGTTACGCCTAACCCTGTAGCATCCAAGCGCTATGCGTATAGCGCCTAGGCATTGGTAGTTGCACCTGGGCGCTATATGTGCAACGCCTAGGTGCTATCTTTCTAATCTAAACTGTTATTTTTCGTGTATTGTAGCGCCTGGGCTATGAGTGCAACACATAGGCGTTGCCTTTCTACTCCAAATTCTTTGATTTTGACTTTTTTGTCCACTTTAATATCTTTTTTTACGCTGCCTCTCCTAATTTTCAAAACAATATTAAACAACACATTAAAAACATTTTATACTCATAAGATCTAGATAATAATCAAGTCAAAATTGTGTAAAACTTGTGAGTAAGACAACTCGTCAACTCCTAACTCCTTCAATGACACGGTAAATTTCATTTCATTGGATTTAAAAAAATAGAGTTAAAAAGCATTCAAAGAGTTAAAATGAATGAAATAAATTCAATGATATGTAGATGGTGCAATATTATAGACAAAGTAAAAGGAACATGCGATAAGAGGCTGTTCGTTTGAAGTTATTTTTCTATTATACTATTCAATATGACAATAGATGAGATCAAATATAATGTAAAAGGATAACTTGCAGAACCCAAATTATAGGATAGTGCAAAATGAAAGAAACCACAAGATGAAACAAGATAGGTAACACCATAAATCCAAACATATTGTCTTGTAAAGATGTGGTCCTCAATGGCTTTTAAGTTCATGACCACGGGCACGTAGTTTGTCCACATCCCCAATCAATTCTTCTTGGATAGAAGTTTAGCATTTTTCGACGTTCACTTAGCATCATCTTCTTCTAAACTTGCATTCCACTCTACACATTTAGCTAAACCCTGCATAAACATGATGGGGAAGAACAGAGCCAGACCTGATGGGAGGCCCAAGAGGCCTCCGCCTCAGGCCCAGAATTTTAGGGGGTCCATTTTTTACTTTTTACCTTTTTTTTAACCCACTATGCCTATGTGTTCAAAAGAAACGAATAAATACTTTAATGAAAAGAGAAGGAAGGAACATCAAAAAAATTTATTTGTTGTTTTATTGTTGATTTAAGTTAACAAATTTAATTCCGTAAACTTCTAATTTTTTATTTTATTTTTTTTAAAAAGGGATTGTTTGCTACGACTTAGGGCCTAAGGCCCAAATTCCGAAGTTCGCCTCAGGCCCCGCGAAGCACAGGTATAGCCCTGGGGACGAAGAGCTATGAGAGTAAATTCCACAAGGGGAAAATTAACATTGACATAGCTATGAAAACAATATTAAAATTCTAAACAGAAGTTGCATGAAGCTGGAAGATGCTGACCAAATAGCAAAATTTGTTGTAATAGATGGAAATCCGTGCCCTTGACTATTGATCCCTAATTGAGAATGAAACATATAGCCTTCGGCAAATCATCAAATGAGTATGAACTTTGCCTATGGGTCTGATTAGTGTATCCAACAGGTAAGATATTGACGAGAATATTCATAACTTGTGAAATGAAGAAGTTTTGTGTAAATCAACGATTTTGGTTATAACTTGACTTGTTATAGAACAATGTATATACAAGTAAAAGCTTTGAAGTTCAAACCCTTAAGCAAATTGTACACGTACTTTGTATTGCTGACAACCTAAAAACATGACGAGAATGTATGCTCAAACACACAGGGTACTATCAAATTAGAAAATTTGAAATGCCAAACAAATAATAATGTCCTAATTGAACAATATAATGTTAACAAACAAGATCTTTTCATAACCAAATATTGTCAAAAGTCAAAAGCTGTGTAATTTCTTTGAAGGCCATTTTTTAGTCTTCTTATCTTTCCCAACTATTCACATCTAACAACACCCAAAGATATACATAGAGACTAAGTAAACCTTCGGTGAAAATGAATTGATAAACATTTACTTTTGCTTCATTGTGATAGTGACGACAATCAAAATTCTCATTGCAGCAAGGTGCCCTGATGTGGTACCTTCAACAATAATAGGAACACCTGTTAATAGAAATGTTTCGCGCGGGTTAATTTGCTAACAATTAAAGAGGATCAGACGATTGTGTAAGGGACGAAACCTCTTGAGACAAAGTCCCAAAAAGGGGTGTTCTTTTTATTGGCGATGAACTTTACAATTGGAAACGGAAAACAACGTGCCTCCAAGGGGCGCAAGCACACGAGTTACAGAAAAGGAAATGTTTAAGTCTAAAAGCTAAAGGAATGAAAATTACATATTCTCTGTTCGAGAGTTTTGGATTCGGTCCTTGCTTCTAAGTTCTTTCTCCCTTTTATACTTCATAGGCGATCCCTTTGTGATTAACTGCTCTAAAAAACTGCTTGATCGCCCAATAACTACCCACTTTCTTTGTAATGACCACTTTGTCATGCAACTGTCTTTTAACTGCTGCCATTATCTTGCATCGTTCAATCGCTTTCGATTGAACCCCTTGAGCCGTGGAACGTGATGAAATTACTTTAGCAACTGCCTCAATAACTACATCATAATGCGTTATGTTTGTTGATACCTTGGGCGACTTGAAGATTTGGGCGAGACTTTGGACGACCGTATGCCACTCTATTCGTTCAGACTCTGAGCGACTTGCAAACTTGGGCGATGGCGTTACCGCACTATTGGGCCCCTTATTTGGGCATTCACCTTGATTCGTTCAATTGGATTTCGTTCTTTGGGCTATCTGATTTGGGGACCCTCCAATTGGACTTTATTCTCTGGGCTGTTCGATTTGGGCTGAATTTTTATGTGTCAACAATTACCCCCCAATATGGCAGAATTAATAATAATTATTGAATTTTGCCATATTCACTTCACGTCTCCAGCAATGTTCGCGATT
>NC_036247.1:37245546-37246223 GCF_002742605.1 Olea europaea var. sylvestris
CGATTCACTGTTCATATTTTGCTTCCTTGTTACGTAACTCTGAAAAGCTTCGTTCCTTCTTCAATGGCTGCTTTACAATCCCAAGCTAGCGATTCCTTTAGTTTTGACGACTTTCAGGAACTTCTGAGTCGTTCATACGTAACCCCAAGTTTTCTTGCGCCCGCTGATGTTGGACGTAATGAGTTTTACTTGGGTCCTTTCTTCAACAATGCGGAAGCAATCGATCAGGCGAGGTGGGCCAGCTGTTTCCTTGCACCCATGGCCCTCCTTTTCTAAATTCTTTGTCGCTGGGGCCACTTCGTGAAAAAGGTATTCGCACTTGGCTCAAATCTGACGTAGCTTTTCGTAGGTGGCATGCTCGTCTTGTGGGTCATGGTCCTACTAAGGCACTTTTTGATAGCGCTAGGATTTCTGATTTGTTGGAAGTCTCTATTCGTCCCCCTACTTTTGATTCAGCGCTCTTTCCGATTGCTTTGAGCTTTTGGTCCTCTGAGTATAACACCTTTATTTTTCCTCTTGGCCCCATATCTATTACGTTAAGGGATGTTGGGGCTCTGGTAAATTTACCACCTTTGGGTGATACCATTTTCCCAAGCATATTAGTTTCTGGTGGCGCCCCTCAGTTCGGTAAAAACTATACCGATTCTTATTCAAGCCTGCAGACACTGCACAATCAC
>NC_036247.1:37254928-37267959 GCF_002742605.1 Olea europaea var. sylvestris
CTGCTCTAAAAAACTGCTTGATCGCCCAATAACTACCCACTTTCTTTGTAATGGCCACTTTGTCATGCAACTGTCTTTTAACTACTGCCATTATCTTGCATCGTTCAACCGCTTTTGATTGAACCCCTTGAGTCGTGGAACGTGATGAAATTACTTTAGCAACTGCCTCAATAACTGCATCATAATGCGTTATGTTTGTTGATACCTTGGGCGACTTGAAGATTTGGGCGAGACTTTGGACGACCGTATGCCACTCTATTCGTTCAGACTCTGAGCGACTTGCAAACTTGAGCGATGGCATTACCGCACTATTGGGCCCCTTATTTGGGCATTCACCTTGATTCGTTCAATTGGATTTCGTTCGGGCTATCTGATTTGGGGACCCTCCAATTGGACTTTATTCTCTGGGCTGTTCGATTTGAGCTGAATTTTTATGTGTCAACAAGAAACTATCAGTATTAACAAAAATTTAACAAATGTATAAATTGAAAATAGCCATGGATACAGCCACAAGTGCATACCCATATTCTAAGTATCCCTTTCGTGGATTTTTGTGTCAACTCCGACCGGGTCAGGAAAGTGAGCGAGGGGATAGGTAAAGGTTAAGAATCTAATTAGAGGGGCATACACAGTATTATTATGAGGTAAAACATAAGTACATTTTCCTGCTTTCAACTCCGCTACTTTGGGCATCACCAATTCCATAAACCTAACCTTCGATCTAGAACTCTAAACGACCATTTGAACTTTACAATAATAACATAAACGACCTTCTCTATGTCCAGCGCCTTCATGGTTGTGAAGGCCTCTTCATATTCAACAAACACTACACCAAAAATAGTCTTTTACAATGGTCAAAAACTATTGTCAAAAGCCTTTTGCAATGTTCAAACGTATGTTGAACATTGCGGATTTTGATGTTAACGTGGAGCAAAGAGATATGACAATGTTCAAAGACCATTGTTAAAAAATAAAATTAAAATAAAATAAAATAAAATAATTGCAACGTTAATTATATGTTGCCGTTAAAGTTTTAGCAACGTTCACTAGATGTTGCCATTGATATTTTCGTAACGTGCAACGCGTGTTACCATTTATGTTTAGCAATATTCCATGTGTGTTGCCATTGATGTATTAGAAACGTTCATTGCCTATTGCCATTAATATTTTAGCAAAATTTTTTGCTCGTTACCATTGATGTTTTTGCAACATTCTTTACCCGTTATCGTTGATGTTTTCACAACATTCGTTGCTCGTTGCCATTTCCTACCTATTTATATAAAAAAAAAAAAAATCATTTATACCCTTACTTTTCAGTTTTCACAACATTTTTGGACTGTTGCCATATGTCCTTTTTTTTTTTTTTTTTTTTTTTTTTTTTTTTTTTTGTACAACGATTTCAAATTCTCTTTGTACAACAATTTCAAATTAACTAACAAAATTATATATATTTTTTGGGATTGTATGAAATCAATAATAACTTTATTAATCCATACAAAATAAATATTAAACATATCATTTCAATAAATCGAAGAAAATTCTTTACAAAGAGTTCATTATGCAAGTAAAAAAATAAAACTAAATTAACATCAATCTCAGAAGTGGAAAAGTAAATCCATTGCTCAATGTAGCCCTACTAAAATAAATGGACAAAAAGAAATAGCTAAGAGAATATGAAAAAAGTATAGATTCTTTACAAAGAGTTCATTATTCAAGTAAAAAAATAAAACTAGATTAACTAAAATCTCAATGCTTACATACCAATCAAGTGCCATACAGGGGGTTGTCTGCCTCAACCGTGTAACTGCACAAAGTGATAGAAAAAATGGAAGAAAATGAGGAAAAGGAGCAAGAATATACTCTGTTAAAGTTCAGCACCAATTCTATATCAGTAATTCAGTCCATGATTTCCTGCAAGGACCATAGCAGTCACATACATCAAAGTTCTTCTTGAGAATGTTTGTGAGTATTTTTCCTACTCTTATAACACTAGATGCAGACTAAAAACAAATCGCAATTCAATCGAAACTTGGATAACATGCTAAGAGTAAAATTGCATTATCTTACATGTCAAAAGCATGAAAGAGATACTTCAATTCAATATATTCCATCTAAAGAGACTTGTGAGTCTTGATAAACCATCCAAAAGGAGAGGACAGCATCACTACTTACAGCCTGAATTCTCGTACGAGGTACTCTATCCAAAATAAAGCCAGTTTCACCCCTGCAATATCCTTCCTCTAGTCTCTTCGACAACAACCCAAAACTTACATCCTCAGGTACTAGTTTCTCTTGGTTCACCGCACTTGCAGTCTTTTTTTAAGAAATATTAAGAAAATAATCAAGTGACACGAAGAAATTGCCATCATCAACGCAAAGAAGTGTCGTAATATCCCATTACATGTTAATTAGCAAATTATCACATTTCTATTTTCAAGAACTCAACTCTCTCTACATGATTTTTTTTATTTTTTTAAGATGATAGCCTTTTAATTATCACAATCTGGATGTTGAAATTTCTGATTGCTGGGGTGAATGAATTCATAAGTGATGGCTATTGCAAGGGAAGTAAACACAAGATTTGTGACATAAGAAATGCACTGTATTTTGGTTCATCATCTTGCGCGATTATTCAGAGTCTTAAATTTGTTCCGAGTGCTGAAGCTGAGCTGTGGCTCTCCATTCTTCGGCTTTTCAATGATCAACTGCCATCCTCTTCATTAACTTCTCTTCCAGATTTGATCTCATCTTTTGTATTGTCACCTGTAGAAGAAATTCATGTCAGTGTTGTTTTTCAATCACGAGTTCCAAATATGATTGGATAAATTACTTTTTATTTGCGAAAATAAGTTACTTATTCCGACTTTTACCAACAAAAAACTTGTTTATTTTTAAGCTTAGCTAGACCCCATTATTAGAATGCTGATAATACAGTTTTTCTTTGCTTATAACTACACACCAACAAGAAGGAGGATACTAATAAAGGAACAAATTATGTTCCTCCATTTATTTATCAGTAAAATAATTGTCTTATCCATTAGAATACCAACAAAATTTAAAGCACAAAATCAACACACTAATCTAAATTAATAATTTGCCTAGATTTTTGGAAGTGCAGTACCTTCACATGACTTTCAAACTTCCAATGTTAAATAGTCATTCATGCATGAAATATAATAATCTGCACTGTGATGACTTCTCTTGCTTTCTTACTTCTGGTGTACATTACATACATTGGATAAAGAGACTAAGACCACCATGGGAACAGAGTGTCCCCGTCTAACGAGTGGCTCAATGAAGATAAAGCCAAATATAAGCTTGCGAAGTCTTTATCTATGACAAAATAATCCAGACACACGTACAGGGTAGAAGAAATCTGCCTTACACACAAAAAATGTGATAATCTAGCATATCTAGCAAAGAATAGTACTGAATAGAAAAGTTCACAGGTAGTCGACTTCAAATTTATTAGGAATATTATATATTACTAGATTCGAGCAATTACTGTCAAAATGTTTTGCTACAAAGGTGTAGAAAAATGAACTTCAAGAAATGAACCATATATAAGCTGAATTTGGCCAAAAGCCCTCAGCCCATTTGTAATCTACTGAATTTGTTCTACACTTGGAGTCCTTAAACCCTGCATATACAAGCTCTCTAGCATGTTCATTTGCTCCTTTGTAGGATTCCATCTGGACCCAGCAAGACAATTGTCGAGATTATCACTCTCCATGTTAGACAGAAAGAGAGCTGCAGGTTACACACCAAATGCACAGAAAAAACCATAAAGAATACTGTCATGCATTTTATACAACGTGGTTTAACCGCAAGTGCAGGGTGTCAAGTTTTGTAATATAGTGATAGAATTAAATTGTTGAACCACAGGGATTGTTGTTTGATTCCTATCGAATACTGTAATTATTTTAACTTCAACTTTATTCGAAAAATCAATTTTTGACTTGATGTGTTCATGCTAAATTAATATGTTGTAAATTAGATGGCAAATCAAACAACTTAAGATGAAATATATAAAAATGATCAATGCAAGGAAGTCTAGGGAATGATTTCACTGCCCTATCAACAATGTCTTTCAATCTCAATGGTTATTTCTGTAAATTATCCTCAATTTATAGGCAAGAACCGTAAATTAATCTCATTCCCTCTCTCGAGTACCAAATAGAATTTATTTCTATACTTTAATCCCAATATCTCTATTCCAGATTATATCAATAGAAATTAATTAAGCCTCAAAGAATTCGTGCTTTCTCTCGAAAACCATGAAATCTAAGTTATATTATTTGTAGATCAAGATTAAATCTCCCTCTCTCAAGTGCTGAAATTCAAAACATTAATTCATTCAATCATTGATCAGATGATTGAAAGCAATAAGCATGAATAACACAAATAAATACCGGAAAACTAAAGAAGTACCATATCAATATCCAAACATTGTATCAAGTTAGGTTACATCAACTCTAGATCTAAGGTTTTAGTTCATGGTTGATGGAAATGATATTCTAAAATACAGATAAACAAGCATGGAGAAGAAGAGATTAGAAAAAACTTAGTTGATACTTTGAATCTTCTCCCAATGATTGTAAATCTTCCTCCTTGAATTGCTTGATCTCTTGTTTTTGCCTTGAGTTCTTTTTTCAATGCCAGAAAAATCCCCCTTTTCTTGGTCTTTTTTGTGGTATTTATCTTTCCCAAAAGTTACAAGATGAGAAGAATCGGATCTGGGCCAGAAAAATGCACTTTCCTATTTTTGTGTCGAGCGCCAAGGCACCACTTGCTGTTCCCTTTTTTATGCAGCGCCAACTTTTTTTTTCCTTGGACGCCCAAGCGCCCAATTTTGGCGTCACGGCGTCCATGAAACTACTCTTTCTTGCTTTGTTCAATTTCCACGCTTCGTTGCCATGTTCTTTTCCTTCGATTCCCTTCACTTCATACTCGAATTTTATGATCTTCATTATGGCTCCATCCCAACTCCAAAATGTGGCATTTTCTTAAAAGTTGTCTAAGCTGCAAAACAACATGAAAACCTGCATCAAAACATTCAAATGTGCTCAATGACAACCCGAAAACTAAGATTTAAAGGTGCTAAATTGATGAGTGAATCACACTCATCAAATACTAAAAAAGGCCTCTGCCAAATTAAGAAGAATAATGAAGATTACAAATTTACAAGATCTAAAATTTCAACTGAAGGATCCATCATAAGTTCAAATACTTAGTTCCATCTTTTCTTATATATTGCCAATAGATCTTCTTAACACATCTACAAACTATTTAAAATTACAAAATAACTATAATTAACAATGTTGAATTCCATAAAAACCAATCAAATATTACTGGAATTTCTGATTTAACTCAACTGAAAAAACACAAATCAATTTACAGATTTTCATAAATATAAAATACTCTTTTCAAACTTAGGTGAAGAAAAATACATGATTTTACAAAATAATAATAATAATAATAATAATAATAATAATAATAATAATAATAATAAAAAATCACGCATTAAATTATACAATAATCTATAGGAAATGCTCACCATTGCCATGGCTTCACAATAGCAAATTGTTCACCTTTCATAATGAAATCAATCTGATAATCAACAATTAAACCAAAAACTTTCTGAAGCCTCCAAATATGTAATGACGAAAACAAATGTACAAACTCAATAAGCAATTATAATCATAAATACAGCGAAATAAGAAATAAATCAACATACTCAAGATGAGAGAGAGAGAGACAAAGGCTAAGGCAGTGAGGTAGTCGGGTGAAGTTGCGGCGGAGAGGAGTGAAAGATTTGTGACATTTTTCTAGCGAGAGAGAAGGATTTTGGTTTGGAAATGATATATTTTTTTTTCTTGGAGTGCTGTCAATGGATGGATGAAGTAGTGAAAAATGAATTTAGGGTCTGTGTTTTTCGAAAATTAAATAAATTTTTAATTAAATTTTGTTGTGAGTTGAATTTTTTGATGGGCTGGATTCACTTTATTTTGGATCCGGTTAAATTGGTATAATAAATAATGGCAATGCACATTATTAAAAGATTAATGGCAATGTTCAAACGCGTGTTGCTAAAATATTTAACAACAACTTGTAATGAATATTGCGAAAAGATTAATAACATTCATATGCGTGATGTTAAAATGTTTAACGGCCACACACATTGCCTGTTGCTAAAGCTAATAAACGGCAACATGCATTGCACGTTGCTAAAACATCAACAACAACACACATTGCATATGTAAAAAAATTAACGACAACGGACCCCAAACGTTGCAAAATGACATATTGGCAACATTCATTAAAAAAGCGTTGTCAAAACTTAACTAAGTGAATAATAGCAACATACACTTGCTGGATGTTGTTGTAGACCCCTTATAATATGTAATTAGTGAATGTTACTTTTTACATGTTGCAAAAGGCATTTTTTTTCTTGTAGTGAGACCTAGAAAAATCTCCGCACCTTTCTCGTGACTTTCAAAGCATCCACGTTGACTCCCTCCAGCCACTTCTCCACCACTTTCGGCCTATCGATTCCACTTTCATCTGAACTCCGAACCATTGCCAAATGTGGAAGAAAAATGAGGAACAGTGTCTAAGGTCTTGAACAAAAAGAAAGAAAGAAAGGGAAAGTAAAATTAAAAAGGAAATGTAAAGGTCAGGGTGCTTTAGGGAAATTGAGTAATGAACAGTATGAATCATGTTAAGTGTGAAACCCCGTGTACTCGAATGAACAGTGAATCACCAATCGGTTCTCTTTCAAGAGAAATGAGTGAAAATAATAATAATAATAATATATATATATAGTGAGCACATATAAACTTAATAGATAAACTAATTT
Source organism: Olea europaea var. sylvestris (assembly GCF_002742605.1). Lineage (NCBI taxonomy): Eukaryota > Viridiplantae > Streptophyta > Magnoliopsida > Lamiales > Oleaceae > Olea > Olea europaea. The sequence goes on from NC_036247.1 coordinate 37,261,788, forward strand.
AATTTATAACTTGTAGCTATTTAATTTTTTTGTAAATTTTATTCAAAAACAATTATTTTATAAACGTTTAATATATTTGTCCTTTTGAAATTATCTAGGAAATAGATAAAGTATATTTTAATAGATAAAATATGTTTTTTTTTTGTATATTTTATTCAAAAACATTATTTATTTATTTATTTATTTGTAAGTTTAATTTTTAAATAATTTTAAATTATTAAGTAGGATTGATTGAAAGTACACTTATGCTGAATTTATTTATTTATTTGCAACAAACAATAAAAGTTGAAAAATAGTAACTTTTAGCAACTTTCAATAAACGTTGTAAAAAGTCAACATATTTCATACTAACAACGTTCATTAAATTGTTGTTAAAAGTTTAACATTCTGCAACGTTTATTAAACATTGCAAAAAGAGAGAAACTTTTCACAATACTCAATAAACGTTGTAAAAAGTCAACTTATTTCATATTAACAACGTTTACTAAATATAGTCAAAGGTTTCTTTTTTTGGTACGTTTAATAAACATAGCCAAAAGTTTAACATTCTGTAACATTTAATAAACATTTCAAGAAGAGTAACTCTTGGCAAAATTTAACATTGCAAAAATGCAACATTAACAATATATATTTAAAAAATATTGTCAAATCTCAATTATATATACCAGTGACAACATTCACTTGTTAAGAATGTTGTAATTGACACCTTTAGTAATATTCAAATAACAAAGGTTGCCTTTTATGTAGGGCTGTTAGCAAAAATCGCAAAATCGAACCGAAATCGCATTTTAGAAATCGTCGGTTTGGTGCCACGTGGACCCGGTCAACGAAATGGTTTTGACCCAAACCAAACCAGTCAAAATGATTTGGTTTAGGTTTGAGAATTTTAATTGTGATTTAAAACCAAACCGGACCAGCGAAAAAATATATAAAAATAAAAAAAATGAAAAAAATGAAATTTTTTGAAAATTCATCCAAATATGTAAAATTCAATAGTTTTTTCATTTGTTGGTATTTTTGTCAATTCCTAATTTTCTAATACAAATATATTATCATCATCATCATCATCATCATCATCATCATCATCATCATCATCATCATCATCATCATCATCATCATCATCATCATCATCATCATCATCATCATCATCATCATCATCATCATCATCATCATCATCATCATCATCATCATCATCATCATCATCATCATCATCATCCAATAATCCTAATATATATTTAATAATTTCAAGACTAACATAATCTATCAAAACTCTTTTTTCTCTTCAAAATTTAGATTAACTCCAATCGACACTCAACACAGTTTTGAGCCACCGGCACCACACACTTCTTTTTCAGATTTCTCATGTCTTTTCAAAGTTGAATTGAAGTCCATTATATCAAATTAGAGACAAAAAGATCCTAAACTTTCGGTGATAATATTTGCCACAAATAAAGTTTCAGATCAATAATTTTTTGGAGCAAACTAAGGTAAAAATATGAAATTAAATGTGTTTCGTAACATCATACAAACGTAAACTTGTGTAATTGTTATATTTAGATATTATAAATAATTGATTTATTATTGTGGTTGGTTATTCTCTTTGTTTAATCAGTATCATTTTTTCAGATATGATGATCACGAGGCCTTGTTGGACATCATTATGTTTTTTGGACCTTATATCTAGTTTTGTAGATTTGTATTGTAACATTATTATATCGTCATTAGCCTAAAAAAGGTTAACAAAAATGAAAAAAAAACTATGTTTTAGTTTATTGTGATTTCACTTTGATTTAGTTGATATTTAAATTTATAGTAGATATATTTAGCTCCTGTTGGAGCTATATTTTTCATATCATCATAATAAGAAAATTGACTATTGGAGAGGAGATTGGGTCCCACACATGAAATAGCAGGTCCACGAAGGTGGCTGAACTTGTGGAATAACGATCCAAATTTTCATTTTTTTGTCCCAAAAATTTGGTTCAAACAGGGGCTTAGTTTGTTTTACATTTATTACTAGTGAGATATAAATATATATTAAATTCAATGAATTAATGACATAAGAGTAGACGAGCAAAAAAATATATGACGAAACCGGCAGTTTGAAACCGGACCAAACCGTTAGGTTTAGATTTGAGTTTTTTTCAAACCGTTCAAAATGGTTTGATTTAGGTTTGAGTTTTTCTCAAACCGTTTTAAACGATTTGGTTTGAAAATCTGTTAAAAATCGATAAAATCGGATCGCTTACACCCCTACTTTTATGTGTTGCAGGTCATTTTTATAAACTTTTTAGCATGACAACTAGATTTGATTAGCCGTGAGTGTATAGATTTCTGATTCAACAACATTAATGCGTAAGTTTCAATCCCCTATTCACATAAATAGGCTTGCTAATTATGTTTTACTAGCAGTCACGTAGGGACCTTTAAAGCAAGGCTGGGGGCAAGGGGCCCCACTAACTTCTGGACGATTTTCATGTGTTCATAGTCCTGGATGAAGTCATGGAAAGGATGCGGCAAAGGCTGTTAAATTCTAATTGAAAATATTCTACTTTTCTCAATTTTGTTTCTAAGTTCTCTACTAGTACGAGGAAGGTTCAACTCATGACAATTGAGATTCTTCGAAAAATTAGCTTTTTGACAACGTAAGTACAGAAATTACATTAAAAAAATAAGTAAATAAACTATCGCGTTCTTTTTGAAAAAATTATTTACTTTTGGAAAGAAATCAAAGAGTTTTATGAGAATCATATTGAGAAATGAATTGTTTAAATATTATGGTTCATAAGGACCTATCAAATGTTGAGTTTTGTATCATATGCAATGTTATAAAAATCGGACTGGAACGGCCAGTTCAATCTGGAAACCCGTGAACCGGTTTTTAATCCGATCCGACACTCATATATTAATCTGAAAATTAAAAACTGGCTAATATACCATTAACCCGACCGGTTTAACCGTGAACCGATAAACCGTCCACAATTTTTCCAGTGTGATTTAATTTTTTTCACAAAAACTTTTGACTATCTTAATGGGTCACCCACTGCAATTGAAGGTCCAAATAACTTTTTTATACAAGTTACTCTCCTTTACCTCCTTTGTAAAGGAGATCATCCTTTCAATTTAATGATATTCCAATGTCGGATACTAGCTCCTTTTTAAAGGACTCTTCTTCCAATGCTGTGGTAATTTTCTAATGTGAGGTAATAGCTAATTGTCAATTCTAACTAGTGTTTACTAGTTTACTTCATTATTTTCATTAACAAATCATAAACCCCAACAAAATTATAATTTTCAATTTGAACAAAACAAATTATTTTTGATATATTAATTGTTAGTTTTTTAGGTTATAAAATAAATTACTATAATAAATTTAGTTAACAAACATGGATTATATTTACTTTGAATGAAAAACTAAATTTTAAAAATCTATTATAATCTTGATATTTTATAGTTTATTTGTGTATTTATTTATTTTTTAATTTGCCATCCGATTAGATACCGGTTCGATCCTTTAAATCTCGACCGTCTTTCTTTTTCGGATTGACGCCTGGGTCAATTTTTAAAACATTGATCATATGATTGTCACGTATGCTTGGAATAGAGCGTAACAAATACTATTAGTTTCGGGAAGGTCGAAAATAAAGATTCTAGAAAAGTTAGGGACGTTTGTTGTAATTTATTTATCCTCCTTCCTGGTTAGCTCTACGCAACACGTGCATTTGAAATTCTCCATGTGGTCTTACACTACACCGCGTAGTTGTTCTAAACTTCTTTCTCTTTTCCACGCGTACTCTCTTTTGACTCTTCACTCCTCCCCTTTACTTACTCGTATATATACACGCCGCCATTTCTTCCTCCAACACAAAGAACAGAACAAGAAAAAAAATAATAATAATACTTGAACATCGAAATTTCAATGGTGAAAACAGTGCCCCAAAAACAGCAGCAGCCATCTAATCATTCCTCTGCTAAGTATAAGGGAGTGAGGAAGCGCAAGTGGGGGAAATTTGTGTCTGAAATTAGGCTGCCCAATAGCAGGGAAAGGATTTGGCTCGGCTCCTATGATACGGCGGAAAAGGCGGCGCGTGCTTTTGATGCGGCACTGTTCTGTCTTCGGGGAAAGAATGTTAAGTTCAATTTTCCTGATAATCCTCCGGAAATTCTTAACGGGAGGTCAATGACGCCGGTTCAAATCCAGGCCGCTGCAGCCCGATTTGCACACTCGGATTCGGGTAATTTGAATCCGTCTTCTCCTTCTTCTTCTTCTTCGATTTCGTCTTCTGAATTATTAGAGTCCCTTTCGCCGTCAGTTTCCGATGAAGCGGCTCAATTGGACCGAGAGATCATCGAAATACCTACGGACGATGCATTCATGGATCAACTATTGACAATGGGAAATGAAAATTCCGTACTGGATTTCGGGAATTTTCCGGCCTTCGATGATATTACCAGCGATTTTTTGACGGCACCATTGCCTGATTACTGGCCTGGGAACACTGATAACATACCTCAAGACTCGTTTCTTTGGAATTTTTGAAGCCTCGTTTTTTCTTTTCAGCTTTCTGGAATTACTGATTTTTCATAGAAGTGATGGAACGATTTTTGAGGGCCATTAGTTTCTATATTTTTCTCTTTTTTTTTTTCTTTTTTTTTTAAAGTGTATACATTCCTTTGATTCTTTCGAGGGTACAAGTTATATAGAATAATGTTCAACCAAAATCGGTAATTTTTCTCTCTCATTTTTTAACATCTGGATTCATAGAATAATCTATACTAGTAGTTAAATTTCTTTTACGTTAATATATGATGGTATAATATTACTAGCCTTTCGTAATTAAAGATGAAATTCGTTGATCTACTGAGTTCAATTGAAAAGTGAAAGATTCAAGAATGGAACAAATAAATGTTGAATGAAAATATGAAACGAAGAAACAAAACTAAAATATATGGAACACCCTCCACGTCTTTTACTTACTACAGATAAAAGTTATGAAATTGGACTCTTCGTGAGCATCAATGTACGGGCAAACTCTTATTCTCTGACCTGCTAGGACACATTCCGCGGTTTACCTCCCTCACGATACTCCAGAGACGGGACGGTGAGAACTCTCAAGGTTGGGGCTCAACTTTTATTTTATGGACCAATTTTATCTATATAGGCACGAGGAAAAGGAGACTATAGCCTTTTTGAATTGGAGAATCAGAATATTATCTATTTTGGGAAAATAGACATAGAAGTCCTCAACTTTGAATAGACAATGCATTTTGGTCCTCAATATTGACATCTCCAACTTTTGATTTTGGTATGTCGGATTCCTTAGAAAATAATTTTGCTCTTTTCTTTAAATAAAACCAAAAAATTGAATAAAAAATGTTAAAAAATAATTGATCTTTCTATGTAAATCCTATTGCTCCCAACCCACAACTTGAAGAGTCCATGTGTTACTCCACAAGTCAAAATTAATCCAAACTTTGTGCCTAACCTGTAATTGTTTGTAGAAATTTGTTATGACTAGAGTGATTAATTTTAAATGCCTTCATGCTTAAATGATCGGCTAATTGGAGCATGGGATTTATGTGACCTTCAATCATTTTTGGCAACCTACCGAGGTGATTCTTCCAAGGACTCACGAGGTTTTACTCATCACATATTGGGGCACATAGTCATCGGGGTAATACACCCAAGGAGTGGCAATTTGCATCCTCGTGATCTGGTCAGTAGTGTCCTCGACATCCTTTTGATATATGGGGTTCGTGAGTCCTCGAGCTATTTCCTTCATACCAAACCCCCATTTAGTCAAGCCTATAAGAAGTCCTACTTTCTAAGGACTTTAATATGATTCAAACACCTCAACTCGAGACTCCTACGTCCACAAGAACTCTATGTCAACAATACCATCATTGATCATGTAATTATATTACAAATAAAATACTCCTCCCAAGTAGGACTCTATTGGATAAGAACATTCAACTAATTCAATCCTACTAAAAGTACACTACCTACCTCTATAAATACATGACCCAGGTCCATTATTCAGGTACGCTTTTACATGCAATCTTAGCATACATTTTCATATATATTCTCCTTCTGACTTAAGTATCGGAGGGGCGACGATAACACACCTCGTTACCTTTGTTGCAAGTACCGGAAGGCCTTGTTCGTGCCCCT
>NC_036247.1:37268505-37285145 GCF_002742605.1 Olea europaea var. sylvestris
TGTCATGAGCAGGCACCATCAAAAGCCCTATCATGAGCAGGTATCAAAGCATTGCCCCGCGTAAGCATCAAAAGCCCTGTCATGAGCAGGCACCATCAAAAGCCCTATCATGAGCAGGTATCAAAGCATTGCCCCGCGTAAGCATCAAAAGCCCTGTCATGAGCAGGCACCATCAAAAGCCCTATCATGAGCAGGTATCAAAGCATTGCCCCGCGTAAGCATCAAAAGCCCTGTCATGAGCAGGCACCAAAGCCTTGTCCCGTGCAAGCATCAATAGTCGTTTCACACGCAGGTACCAAAGCCCAATTATGAGCAAGTACCAAAGCCTTGCTCTACGCAAGTACTCAAAGTCTTGCTCTGAGCAAGCACTCTAAGCCTTGACCTGCATAGGCACATCAAAACCTTGCCCCGAGCAAGAACGACAAGCCTTACCCCGCGCAGGTACTGTAAGCCTTGCCAAGGGTAAGCACATCTAAGTCCTACAATGCATCAAATAAAAAACCTGACCACGAACCTATTCTCAATTCCATGGAAATAGAGCTCGGGATATCATTTCACATTAGGCTCGAGAGCCTGTCCTCGAGCTCAATACAATGTCAAATCTCAGTCACTAGCACTTGGGATAATTGTGTCACGTTGAGCTCGAGTGCCTGTCCTCGAGCTCAATCCATTGCTAAATCCAAGCAACAAGAGCTCGGGGGATAATTGTGTTACATTGAGCTCATGGGCTGTCCTCGAGCTCAATCCATTGTCAAATCCTAACCATAAGAGCTCGGGATAAGTCTCTCACATTAGCTCAAGACTATCCTCGAGCTCAATACACTGTCTAATCCCAGACGTAAGGGCTCAGATAATTATCGCACATTGAGTTTGGGCTACGTCTCCTATATGAACCATTATCTATTCATTGAGATCATTCTTTTCAAAAATTTTAAACAAAGCCTGAACTCGAGCTCCTTCTTTTCAACTTCTATACATTGTAGGGGTCAAGCCCTTACTTTAGAATTTTTCAACAAAGCTCTAAGTTGAGCTCCTTCAATTCATATCTTGAAAAGCTCAGGTCAAGCTCTTTCATTTTAAAATTTTAACAAAGCTTGAGCTCTAGCCCTTCTTTTCAAATTTTAAACAAAGTAGGGATCCCTCCCTTACCTTAAAACTTGTTTGAGGTCGAGCTCTTTCATTTTAAATTTGGGTAAAGCTCGACGTCGCTCATTCATGCCAAAATCCTCTACGAGGTAGGGATCAAGCCATTCTTTTCAAAATTTATTAACTAGCTCAAGGTCTAGCTTCCTTCTTTCAAAATTTTCAACAAGGTAGGGACCAAGCCCTTCCTCTCAAAATTTATGAGCTCGAGGTCGAGCTCTCGTCTTTCAAATTTTTTGACAAGGTTAGGGTCTAAACCTCTAAAAAAATTTTAATGAGCTCGAGGTTGATCTCCTTGATTTCAAGTTTTTAAACAAGGCCCGTGCACAATTTTCTTTCAAAATTTTAACAATGTTGGGGCCGAACCCCTTCCCTTCAAAATTTTAACAAGTTAGGGGACGAGCACATTCAAATTTAACCCCAAAAAAAAATTGATATCGGGCTCATTCCTTTCCGATTTTTCAAAGTGGTTGAAACTTAATATCCTAAATCTATGTGCTCAAGTGCCTATCAACTCGTCATGAGCTTGCCAACCTTTAGGCATGAGCATGACCACTTCTTGGCATGAGCTCATCAACTCTTTAGCATGACCCTGCCTAATCCTTGGCATCAACATGCCAACCTCTAGGCATGAGCATGACCATTTCTTGGTATGAGCCAGCTAACTTTTTAGCATAACCCTATCTAATCCTTGGCATCCACATACCAACCTCTAGGCATGAGCTCTCCAACTTCTTGGCATGAGCTCGCCAAATCTTTAGTATGATCATGCCTAATCTTTGGTATCAACATGTCAACCTCTAAACATGAGCATGACCACTCCTTGGTATGAGCTCGCCAACTCCTTGGCATGAGCTCGCCAACTCTTTAACATGATCATGCCTAACTGTTGGCATCAACATGCTAATCTCTAGGCATGAGTATGACCACTCCTTGACATGAGCTCGCCAACCTCTAGGCATGAGCACACCCTTATCTTGACATGAGCATACCCATCACCTGACATGCTTGTGCATCTCATCCCATAAACTTGCATATCGCGCAAGCCTCTGACATGGATGCACAGGAGCCAGTGATGTAGTCACTTTTGGCAACCTCCCGAGGTGATTCTCCCAAGGACTCACTGGTCTTGCTCTTCACATATTGGGGCACATAGTCCTCAGGGTAATATACCCAAGGAGTGGCAATTTGCATCCTCGTGATATGGTCAGTAGTGACCTCGGGCATCCTTTTGATATATGGGGTTCGTGAGTCCTCAAGCTATTCCCTTCATGCCGAACCCCCCTTTGTCAAGACCATAAGAAGTCCTACCTTCTAAGGACTCTTATATAATTCAAACATCTCAACCTAAGACTCCTACGTCCACAATAACTCTATGTCAAAAATAACATCATTCGTCATGCAATTATATTACAAATAAAATACTCATCTCAAGTATGACTTTATTGAATAAGAACATCCAACTAATTCAATCCTACTATGAGTACATTACCTACCTCTATAAATAAATGACCCAGGTCCATTACTCGGGTACGCTTTTACATGCAATTTCAGTATATATCCTCATATATATTCTCCTTCTGACTTAAGCATCGGAGGAGCGACGAGAACACATCTCGTTGCCTTTGTTACAAGTACCGAAAGGTCTCGTTCGTGCCATTTCTCACTCCTCATGTTCAGGAGATCTATCAAGTACGATTTTTTATAACATCAATGGTGATATTCATTTCTCCATCTATGCCTTAATAATCTCAATGAATTATATATATATATATATATATTTATTTATTTATTTATTTATAAAAGCAATAGCATGTTCACTTGTAAACATATAGAAGTTGTACGTTCCTTTTTACAATTATAATGATGAAATTGGAGGAAAGAAAAATACATGAAAATAACAAATGTAATGGTTCGCACTAAATTAGTACATATGTTATCCTACGAGGAGCATAGTAACATATATTTTACCATAAAAAGTGATAAAAATAAGTAACATACATGTTACTCTAAAAATCAAAAAATGTAATAAGAGGTACATTAAACTACAAATAACAAAATGAGATAATTTTACGTTTTCACCTACAAGTAATATCATTCACCCGCGTGGGACCTTTGGCTAAAAGCAACGGAATTTTCTCCTAAAGGAGCCTTGAAACTTGAAAGTAGTATGAGGGAGAAAATATATCATTAATTATTGAGACTAAGAAAAAAAAGGAAAAACAGATAATGTGGGGACTTCAACCTTGTACGACCACTTGTGGAATTACAAATCCTTTATAATCATTTCATCAACTTTACTACTAATAATCTTCAAATGTACTACTTCGTAACAAATCTTCTTCTCAAATACATAGTTGAAGACTCCCACTGAGACCCTGCCAACAGACATTTTTCACATCTCAATTCATGGACAACATTGTGATAAAATTGATAATAGAATGTGATTTCTTTTCTATATAATTTCCAAAAGCATGTTGATACAAAGGCTCATACTACCACTCGACAAGGTATCATCCTTGCCAAGATCGACACAGTTTGAAAGTTATTTTTATTCTTTAGTTAATTTAAATAGCTAGGTAGATTACGAAAAATAAATAAATAAATCCTTTTTTTAACTATGAAGACAGATCTGAATATTAGGTAGATTGGTGCAAGCATATAGAAACCCACCAGAGATTTTTTACGAGAAACTCAAAAGAAAAATATCTGAATTCTTAAAATAAATAAGAACGATGTTTATAACTTTACGTACCCATGGTTATGGTTTCGCTCATCACAAACATAAAGTCCTTGGTCTTGAACTGTTTTGAGAAATCTAATGAGATCATACTGGTGTGCATTCCAAAAAACATAGGTTTCTGGCCAAATCTAACTTTTGCACAAATATAAAGAATAAAAAATGTTATACTGAGTACTGCTGCTTAACTTTCATAATAATTATGTTATAATACCTCAATGCGAAAACTACTACATATTAGAATCAATTAGTGTACCTACAACAAATAAATAATTTTTTGAAGAAATCATAGCTGTACACTGTTGAATAATGCAGAAGTATATGATGACTCCTACAATCTATTTACTGATATTTATTGGAAGTTCATTTGAATTCTTCTCGTAATCTTGAAAGATTTAAATGAAACCTGATGTCTTTATAACTTCTTGCAAATGCAAGTATGAGAATCTTTAAAATATTGGGAATTGAGGTCAATTCTCTTTAATTCACTCACAGGATCCTTGTTGAGATAATATAATGAGACAAAAATGTATATAAATAGAAAAATTACGCACTGTACAATCAATCATATTGAATTACACTAATTAACTCTCCAAAAATTGTAAGAAAAATAATATTTTAAATTTTACCATATGCAACAATTTCTACTTACAAACTTTTCTCTCAAAACCCTCAGGTAATGTCCAAATGCTAGAGCAAACTATGCCAATTTACAGATAAACTCCCTTTAAGTATTTGACCTAAATTTCTCCGAATTCGACAGCCACATGGATGCATGAGATTTGGAAACTTAATCAATGTCCACAACAAATTCAATGAAAAAAATGGCTTATTTTCTTACGAGGCCCGATTTGCACTGGACAATTACAAATGGATTTTCTTTCCCTTAAAATAGTGAAGATTACAAGAAACCATACTTTGAATATACAACATTCTAAAATTAGATTGCAAGTCTGATATTTCAAACTTGAAATAGGAAATAGAATCGAAAAGAAAAAATTATAAACAACAATTTTGCACATAATGTACTGCATCATATAACAAGGAATCAAAATAAATGCATCAAAATATATCAAACGATGTAATTATTGACCAAATAAAATAGATGCATGTTGTATAATCGTCATAGTGGGTATATGTTTAAAAGAGGTTATCAAAATGATGATACGTGCCTATGTGTTTTCATAAAAAAAATATTGAATTTGTAATTTTGTCAATTTATGTTGATGATTTAAATTTAATTGAAACTTTAGAAGAACTCAACAAAACTGTCGCTTATTTGAAAATGAATTTGAGATGAAAGATTTCGGAAAACCCAAAATTTGTCTCGGTTTGTAGATTATACACTTCCTAGAAAGGTTATTTGTTCATCAATTCTATATATATATATATATATATATAAACATTTAAAAATGTTGTTATATGGATAATGCATATTTATTGAAATTATCTATGGTACGGTTGTTCGATCACTTCATGTGAAAAATGATCTATTTCATCCACTTGAAGATAAAGAAAAGGTTTTTGGTCCTGAAGTATTATATCTTATTGCAATTGGAGTATTAACTTATCTTGCAAACTACACTCGATCCGATATAAACTTTTTCTATAAATTTCTTTGCAAGATATAGCTCTACACTAACTCAAAGACTATGGAATGATGTTAAATATATTTTTCGTTACCTAAAATGCACTATTGATTTGGGATTCTTGTATTCTCAAAAGTTGAGATCCGCTTTAGTGGGATATGCAAATACAGTTTATCTCTCTGACCTACATAAAGTTAAATCACAAACAAGATATGCGTTTACATGTAGAGGAACAACTATATCATAGAGATTTATGAAGTAATATTTAACAATAAAGTCCTCAAATCATTCTGAAATTATTGCAATCAATGAAGCATGACGAGAATGTGTATGGTTGTAAAACATGACCTATCATATCCAAACATTATGCATGTTCACTTCAACAAAAGATAGTCTAACAATTTTGTATGAAGACAATGTAGTTTATATTGTACAACTCAAATGAGACTATATTAAAGGTGACATGATGAAAAATATTTCTTTAAAATTCTTTTATGGACATGAGTTTCAAAAGAATGACGACTTCGATATCCATCAAATTTGCTCAAGTAACAATGTTGCCAATTTATTCACAAAGCACTATCGACATCTTCATAGAAATTGGTTCATGCAATTGGAATGTGTCGACTCAAAAGTTTTCAGTGATCAACATTAAGGGGAATAACTGTACTCTTTTTCCTTCACATAGGTTTTATCCCACTGAATTTTCCTAACAAGATTTTAATGAGGCAGCATTTATTTGTAGTACTCAAAAATAACTGTATTTTTTTCTCTTGTTTGACTTTTTTGTCCCATCAGATTTTTATCAAACAAAGTTTTAACGATACTAATATTTTGTAATGTGTCATTCAAGGGTGAGTATCGTAAATAGTAAGTTTATTAGTGAATGATAATTGTACCTCTACTGCCCTAAAAATTATTATCATTGTATCGCTAATTCTTTTCTATAAATATAAGATTTTGGATCTTAATAAAATATACTATTGGAATTTTGCTGGAAATTTTGTGTTATTTGAATGAAAAATTAAGCCAAATTTAAATCACTTAAATACGTGAATTATGGGAAAAGTGCGTAGAATATTATGGAATATTTTAGAAATTATTTGATGGAAAATGTGTCTTTCTATATGAAAAATTATGACTTTTGGCATCATCATTTTTCAAGAGACATGTCTCTTTAAATATAGAGACTAATTTCAATAGTTGTGTCTCTTCCATAGATTGTGTCTTTTGAAACAAACATTTTCAACATCTATATATTGACCCATATGTTTGAATTTAATCATTCAGAAATTTCAATTCATTCCATAATTCCATATTATTCATTTTATGTCAAGTTACTTAAAAGACTTTATAGAAATGATTATGTCTTGCATCAAAGTCATGTTTATGGTAGAGAAGGAATTCTGTTCGAATTCGCTAGTCGAAATCATTCGGAGTGCTCCTATGGCTTGACATGGTTGTATCTTGGAAAATGATTATTGAAAAATCGTTAGCACCGATGTGGGGCAAATTCATCTTAAGGACCAAGTATCAAACACTTGCCTTGATTAAAAATTCATCACTTGCATCTTTCTTCCTTCATTTTCTGATTTTTCTTAATTATGGTTTGATTTCAGAAACTGATTAACATTATTTTACATGTTTGTTCTGCGATGTTTGATTCAAAGAATAATTTGCTTTCATTCAAGAATCGAAAGGGATGAATCCATATCCATGCATTCGGATTCGGTAATTATTATTGTTATGCTCTTCAAATCCATTTCGGTAAGTCGAAATTACGTTTCGATTTCGTGAACATAAATGATATATTTTTTGTGAATATAATATGCACAACATTGGTGTGATTATCCCCAACAATTTTAAGATGAATTTTGTGTTCGTTGTGCATTGTATATTCTGTTTCGAATCTGTCAACCGTACTACTTACTTAAGGGAATAAATTGGGTTCTGTTCAAAAACTGTAATTTGAAATTCTGCTATATTTGTATCATAAAACCGAAATAAAATCCGAACCGATGCGTGCACGGGAACCCAATATTATGTGAATGGAGACATTTGAAAATAACTGTAATTATAGAGTTTCCTTCATCTTTGCATATGCATTTTTCCTTAAGTATGTACAGATTTCTGCATGCATTTCGTAATATATTTCATGAAAATATTTGGAAAGACAGATGGCATGTGGGACTATAATTAAATGCATATGTTTTGAACCAATGGATTTACGCTTAACATTCTGCCATACTTTGAACATTCTAGTTTGTGAAATTTTCTGTTAACCTCGAAAAATATAATGTTTCTGTACAACGTCCATCTTGGGAACTTGTGAGTGACCATTTTCTTCTATGTGAGATTGTAATATCTCTTACGATATGAAAGTGAACATTCCTATAAATGGAATAAATTTATACAATGGATGTATAAATGTTTGAAATATAAGTTGCTATTCCATCACTTTGGTCATGATGAATTAGATATTGTTTAAAACCAATTCGAGTCCAATAATGAATGGATGGAAATAAGGAAATTGTTCCTAACGATTGGACATATAAGGATGAAAGTATATGAACTTTCATGACGATTCCTTTGATTGGAATATGATAATGGCACGGTAAATTAGTTAGTTAAAATTTCATATCTTATTTAAATTATACTAACTTTGACTATGATGATAGCCTCAATTAATTTGATAAAATTAAGTAAGATGATTTAAGTAGATATCATTATTTAGTAATGAGAATTAAGCCACTTAATTATTTGAAATTGTAGAAAATTGTGTAAATATTCTACGATAAATTTAGATGAAAATGTGCGTCATTTCATATGAAAAATCATGACTTTTGATATAATTATTTTTCAATGGGTCTGTCTCTTCAAGAGATTAATCCAAGAGGTATGTCCTTTTATATGATTGTGTCTTTTGATAACACAACTTTTCAACTGATGGTTAAAATGAAACTATCATGTGAAAATGTTACAAATGTGATAAGTTGCATATGTTTGAAGAAGTTGCAATGCTTAGCCCTCTTTATTGTTGAATTTGGCTTCAATCATGAAACCAATTAAGTTGGTATATGTTTTGAAAGCATTGTCAGTCCATGTGATGGTCTTAATTTAATTTGGATGATCAAAATTAATTATATTAAAGTACATTGTATGCAAGTTGATGACCACTGCTTTGAAAGTACATAGACTTTTACAAAGCACTCGATATAGATATTATGAATTGAACTATGAAAGAGTTGATGAACTCTAAGTTTAAGTATAACCCAAGAATGGGGGGGTTAAACTTAATGCTTGTGAACTTGAAATGAAAAGTTCAAAACTTGTGAATGCAACATTACTAGATTACATATGTATTCCTAAGTAAGGAATTGTGGTGGTAACTCAGTTTAACAGTTACGTTTTCTTCTATCATATAATCACAGAACGATATCTATGAAGGTGGAAAGATAGAAAACCCTTATACTGATTATAAGGATGATATATACTAAGTCTAAAGTGGATGAAATGAGTTGTAAAGCCGATTATGACATTTGATTAGACATGCAAGAACAATTGAAATATATGAAGAATATTCATAAAGTTCAAATGCATGGTAATGTTTCAATGACGATATTGAATACCCATGATTCTGAAATCCACTAGTAAAAGAAATGATTGACTAGTGTAATGATAAGAAATCCTCCAATCGTGTTTGAAAGTTGATAAAAGCTGTAGATAAAGCTAATGAGATGCATGTAGTTTCGTGAGAGGATTTCTTTGTGGTGACAATGTGTATCTATTAAATAAATTTATCGTTGGCTAGCTATATTTGATAAGATACTAAGTCACATATAACGGTAAATTTAGACACATGTGTCTAGACATAATACTGTTAAGCAGTTTATCCCAATGGTGTAAACTCGTGGTACCTTTAAAAAAGATTTACTAAAAGGGATCAAGTATACTGCATATCGAAAAAAATGAGATTGAAGCCTACTACGCTAAAGTCCTTATAATGGTAACCTTATCTTATTGATTGGAGATACCAAGATTTTGGTTCAAAGGGATAACTAAGTTATGAGGATTCCATGAAGCACTAAGAAAAATAATTTCTTAACTCATTCCTATGATATTAAAATACTTTCTACACAATTACAAGAGGTTAAGATAATCTTTTAATAATTCCTATATCTTGATTAAGTCAAGTGGAGTAGGGCATAATACTCTTAATAGGAGGCCACTTATGTGAATGTGAAGTGCCGCTTCAATGATAATTATTCAAGGCTTGAATTCTCTAAATACTCACAAAACCAAGAAGGGTTCAGGGTCAAAATGAACAAAATCATGAGAACCATGAACGGTTTAGGGAAAACATTGTGTGAGTATCGTTGTCTTGGCTTACACTGAAGGCTGAATGGTTCAAAACATCGCGTTCACCAATTAACCGAGTAAGTATGATGATATTTCACTAAAGGAGGTTCAAGACCAGAAGCTACCATCCCTGATGCAGAGTTTTTCCGCTCTCTTTACTAGTATCTGCATAGATATTTTCATTTATTTTCATTCATATGGGGGATTGTTGGAATTTTGCTGAAAATTTTATATTATTTGAATGGAAAATTAAGCCAAATTTAAATCACCTAAATACGTGAATTATTGAAAAAGTGCGTAGAATATTATGAAATATTCTAGAAATTATTTGGCTAAAAATGTGTCTTTCTATATGAAAAATTATGATTTTTGGCATTATCATTTTTCAAGAGACGTGTCTCTTTAAATATAGAGACAAATTCCAATAGTTGTGTCACTTCCATAGATTGTCTTTTGAGACAAACATTTTCAACATCTATATTTGACCTCATATGTTTGGATGAAATCATTCAGGAATTTCAATTCATTCCATAATTTTATATTATTCATTTTATGTCAAGTTACTTAAAATACTTTGTAGAAATGATTATGTCTTGCATCAAAGTCATGTTTATGGTAGAGAAGGAATTCCGTTCGAGTTTGCTGATCGAAGTCATTTGTAGTACTCTTATGACTTGACGTGGTCATTGTATCTTGGGAGGTGATTGCTAGAAAATCGTTAGCAGCGATGCGGGGTAAATTTATCTTAAGGACCAAGTGTCAAACACTTGTCTCGACCAAAAATTCATCACTTGCATTTTTCTTCCTTCATTTTCTGATTTCTCTTAATTATGGTTTGATTTCAGAAATTGATTAATATTATTTACATGTTTATTCTACGAGGTTTGATTTAAACAATAATTTGCTTTCATTCAATAATCGAAAGGGATGAATTCATATCTATGCATTCGGATTCGATAATTATTATTGTTTTGCTCTTCAAATCCATTTCGATAAGTCGAGATTACGTTTCGATTTCCTGAACATAAACGGTATATTTTTTGTGAATATAATATGCACAATATCGGTGTAATTATCTCCAACATACACACGAGTCTATTGACCTTTATTTTCTCTTCTCTTTTTCACTATTTTCATAGCATTCAGCACTTTTTTTTTCTTAAACAGATTTAACCAAAGGAAAATTTATATTTCTATTTTACCTCTTGTATTTATGATATAATTGAACAACAAATAAATGTTATTTAAACTATCTTTATTTCTCTTTTTTTCCTTAATTCTTAAAGATTTTTTAGTTTATTTTGAGCTTTTATTAGTTAAATGAAATATTGTTATAGTGTATAATAAGGTCCAAATAAAATTGATATCTTGAAAAATTTTATTAATTTTTGAAATATGACTGAGAAAAAATAGTTTTTTTTTGCATATAATTAACAAATGAATTTTGTACATTTGAATAAAGTTCAAAGTGTCGGAAGACAAAATTTTCGATCAATTCTCTTCTTTTTTTACTTAAATAAAAAAATACAAAAAGTTAATTTCGGCCAAGATTATTTTAATAAAATATAAGAAAAACGAAGACGAGTGGAAATATAGTGTAAAATAGAAATTGCATATTATTTTTGGCTTACTCTGATGTTGACGTAATTCATAAAAAGTGGGTGGTACTGTAATAGTCAAATATCTTAAGATGTGTCTTCTATAATTTGCCTTTTAATTTATATTTCCCATTACCAGTTATTTATGTAATTTCACCTAGTCTTTAATCTTTGTTTATTGTTGTATTTGTGTCCTCAACTTTTCTTTGTAGAATTTTAATCATCAATATTCTATTGGCACATTTTGAAATGGGTGGTAATTATGTAGAACTTTTGTATATGTTATTTTTTGTCAATTTAAAAGTGAGGGGCAAGCAGTAAATATGCCTTTTATGCCCTTCTGCCTTTAAGGACCGAACCATCATTAGGGATAAAATGTATTAATTAATAGAGGTTTAAGGATAACAATGCTTCAAAAAGAAGGGGAAAGACGAGAGCGACAATGGGCAAAATTGATATCCTTTTAGTGCAACTAAAAAAGATAGCAATATAATCGTCCATTTTTTTACTCACAACTACTCGGGTGTGTTATAAGGTTTATAAGTTGTGGGTTCTAACAAATTTAAGTTCTCTGTGTTATCATTTCTCGATAAAAATTATAGTGAAACTATATTATTGACCAGGTAAGGGAATATTCTGAGTACTTATTTATAATCTACTTATAGTTCAATCAAGTTAGGTTTGTATATATGAAAAATGTTAGTCTTATATTATTCTTTAAAAGTAGGTATACAACTTTAAGGTTAAAGTTTAAATAATCAAAAAACTCTAGCAAATATTACGATTCAACTCATTTATTTATTGGGAGCTTAGAATAGCCAGTAACAATAATTTGATGCAACAAGGTCCTAAAAATTGTTCTCGTACATTCACAAAAAAATGTCAAATTTCATGTATCTACACGCAATTGACGAGACATCAATAAGATGACATGCGTATTGGCATGTATACGCGTATCCAAACTATTTAGTTACTCCTGTGCGTCGATCTGATTGACTAACATTGATCAACCTTAATATAGTCACACATCAAATTTAATCAACGATACTCTTTAAATAGAACTTAGAAGTACATCACTAATTGTGTCCGAATGATTGAACTCTTTAGCTTAGAGTATGCAAAATACTAATTAACATTAATGAGATATGTTCAAAGATACCATAAATATTTTATTTCCACGAAAAAGAAATATTCTATCGTTTTTATATCTTTATAATAAATGATAGGAATGGATGGCTATGATATATAGACCCATTTTCATTACGTTGGGTGAGGGAATTTAAAATCAAGTCAATATAAGATTGTGACCTTACTAGTATTTGACATATAGTTATTTATAAGATAGCAACAACATAATTGAAAATTTAAATATATCATAATTTAAAAATTTGAAGTTGAAATTCTATACTCTCTTGAAAAAAAATTAAAAAAATAAAAATTGAATAGATCACTATATCGTATGAGAGAAAGATATGATCGTATTGACTTTTCTACTGAAATTTGTAAATAAAGCTTCATTTTGTGAGATTTTATTCTTATTTTCTGTTTAATTGTGTTCAACGTTGTTAAATCTAACTTATCAAAATATGTTTTATAAGTGCTTATGTTGTATATTTATGTAGTTGACACATGCCTAAGATGAGGTTACAACATATGTTTTGCCAAGTATCAATAGTTAAAACAACTGTTCGCATATTGTACTTATGACAATTTTCTAATCAAAGTCATTGAATGTTAGTAATAGATATTGTAGGCACATATATGTGCATATTAATATAACTTATCAAAGGATTGAGATCTCACCACACATTTTTTTTTCTTTCTCTTGGAGGATGTTATCTCACGTTGAAGACTCTAAACATGTTGCTAAGTCATTGTTCAAGGCATGATTAACATCTTGATAGCGCATGACGACTGGATAAAAATTTAGCTAACTTATGCAAAGTTTTGCTATACTCAACAACCCCTACGAATTAAAAAGGAGTCTCTGTTAACCCCCAGGGCACATCTCCAAGTGGTAAAAGAGGAGGGTGGAGAAATCCAGCTTTGCTTGAGGCTGCTGCGTCAAGAGTTCGAATCCTGAAATATGGATTTGGCTCTTGGGTAAGTGCAAGTGTACAAGCAGCCTTCCACCCTGTACCCTTGGAGGCATAACCTGCGATTTACCTCCCTCACATTGACAAATCCTAGATAGTGGAGAAGAATAAAAATTAATAACTATATGTTTGATTCCCATTTTTTTCAAAAAATATTTTTCTCTATTTTTTTTCAACTTCACATTTTTCAATAAAATAATATTACACACAAATTCAAAATATTTCTTTATTTTTTAACCACACATTTTTCATCAAAATACTATTCAGAATTACATTATTTCCAAAAAAATGTGGCTCAAATACGTCCTAAGTAATTTAAAATTTGGGCCTTTAAGGAAAAAAGCTGTGCATGGCGAGAGAAGATAAAAAATAGATAAATAAAATTTGGCAACCGTTTCAAACTGTCATATCGTTTTAGTTTTGTTGCTAATTGTTAAAATTATGACTTTTTTGTCGATCGTATGGTTTTTCCTTTTCAAGAACGGCATATTAGTTTGCAAATCTATAATTTTGCGATATAGATGCAACAACCAGGCCCGGTCATAGGCCTCTGCCTCAAGCCCAAGACCATTAGGAGCCTAATTTTGGCCCCTTTATATATATATAACAAAGTGAGCCGGCCCAAGACTAATTATCCAACAACAAAACAATATCCTTAAATCCCACAACAAAACAACATCCTTAATATACCTTTGAATTTTATCGATAGGGGGGAGGGGGCTAATTTTCATCGTTCGCCTCAGGGCCCATCAAACACAGGACCGACTCTGGCAACAACCTTAAGTCAATGTCGAGGTTTGGCAAAGCCACTTTAGATCTTGAAGATGGAGCATAACTGAATGGTGATTAAAAAGGTCGATAAAATACTTTAAGAACTAGGTTGAAATTTCAGTGACTCTTTATGAAATTAATACTTCAAAAAAATGACTTTGGAATCCAATTTAATAATAGAATAAAGCTGGTTCAATTTTTCTCCTTTGAAAATGAAACCATCAATACATAATTTCAAACCAAACCATGGGCTTCGTCTAACAACTCCATCAACCATAAATTGGAAAGCTTCATAAAGAGCCCTCTTCCAAAACTGGATTGAGAGAGCTGAGAAAACTTAAACAGCTCCCAATACTCTCCTTAGAAATCTTATAATATGTTAGGCTTAAAATCGAAGATGGCCGTTGGAATCCTAACCGGATCATTGGTCTCTGGCAGTCGGGCAAGGGTAGAGGACTTTGCGACTAGTCCAACAAGTGTTATTGATGCCAAGATTCACTCCCCAAGAGGGCTAAAGAATTATGATGTTGGTGGGGTGGGACTAGGCATAGTGGCTGCCCTTGGTGAAGATTCGGCCAACAAGACTGTTTGCAGCCGGAATTCGAGCAAATCCAACCCTATTCCAGTCAAGAATTGTTCAAGAATTAGGAGAGAGTTTGAGGAAATGGAGATGGAAACTATGGAGGATTACACTATCGTGATTTGTCATGATCCAAACAAGCCCTGCACTCGAGTGTATTGCAATGGCACGAGAGGCGACGATTCGATCCCCAACCGCCCTAGTGTTTTTCACCTACCTCCCACCAGAAAATCTGGAGATGTAATGGGTTTTCTGGATTCAGATTTTCTAAGCTCATGCCATTTGTGTAACAAAATACTCCATGGAAAAGACGTATACATGTACAGGTAAAATTCAAGTGCAATTTTTGATGTAAAGTTCATTTTATAGACCAAGAAAGATTCTTGAAAATAATATTGATCCATGATTTGCAGGGGAGAAAAAGCATTCTGCAGCACAGAGTGTAGATATAAGCAGATAGTGCAGGACGAGCGCAAAGAAAAATGCGGCTATGAGACCTCAAGATCAGTCGATATTTCAAGCTCGCCTTACACCAATACCGAGATTTTTTCTGAGGGAATTCTGGCAATTTGGCCTAAATAAAATTGTTACTACAGAATATAAATACTGCATATGAGAAACATCTCCTTTTTACTAAGTTTTGCTTGGGATAAATGACAATTTTTGAACTTTGATGATCAAGTAATGAGTGTGTCCACCCCCAATTCAATCATTCTTATTTCGACCCTTTTAGCGACTTTGCGTCAGATCAAGCTTTTCAGGTGCTGTGTCCACCCCCGCAACAAATTCGTCAAGAATTCTTAATAGCAAGTAAATTTGGCTGTATTCAACTTAATGAATTCCTGAAACTAATTAGCAATCAATTTCGTATTGACAATAGCACAAGCCTGTCTGTCAAGAGCTAATAAAGTCATAACATGAAATTCAACTTCCCCTCTCCACTTTAATGAATCCATATCCAAAAATTAAAATAAAGTAAATAATATTGTTTTCTCTTTCGAACCATTCAAAGATACTTACTTAAACTTGCAGATTTACCTAAATGTATTTGAATAGTATATCGGGACGATCAATAAGATCAAATGTTAATTTGAGCCCACCGACTTTACGATGTATCTTTAAGACGAATTTGCTTCCTTCTATGGTGCTTAAAAGCCTTCAGCAATTGTCTTCCAAAATAGAACCAATTTCATTCAAAACAAAGAATATTTGCAATGAAAATTGTGTAAATTTCTTAGCACCAGAACATGATTTATAGATTTATATATGGTCATTTGAATACACTACAAACATTTTCAAAATAGTGGTGACTGTTCCGCACACAAATTGACTTGGATCAGTGCTTGTGCAATGTTGATCAGATGACACCAACGCACACTTGTAGGCTTAAGATCGAACCCAATAGGATTTATGACTCTCCCTTCAAAAAACTAGTGTCGAACTTCCACTAAATTAACCATACAAAAGTTTTCAAGGTTTCCTATGTGGGATAAATGTTCAACAATTTCCAATTAAATCAAATTCTCCACTTACTTAAAGATTCACGTGGATAACTTTGAAATCAAATACTAAATAACTTTCGATTAATAAATATATAATGTTAATTACCACGAGGAGTAGAACATATATACGCTTGGTCCTATTAATATCGGAGTACGAATCTCATTGAAATGGGAGTTCAAAGTTGACGTATTTCACTAATTTATAATAAACCAATTACAACAAATAAATTCATATAAATTTTCATTTTACACGTTTAAGAGG
>NC_036247.1:37285474-37297340 GCF_002742605.1 Olea europaea var. sylvestris
AACGGCCCCTATTGTCCATTGACACCCCTGATGTTGCGAGCAACCATTCTTTTATTCTCTTGGAGAGGGTGGTCCTCGCGGTATTAAGACAACTGTTTCTGGTTTTCCAAGACCAATCTTTTTTACTTTTTGGTTAATGAATGTTGTCAAATGCCAGGCTCACCATGTTGGGCCGAGATGTGTTATCCTCGTAAAGCTCTTCTTTGAACGTAATCCCTCCACTAAAATTCCTATTTGATGGTCATTATAAAGAAAAATTAGAAAAAAAAAATGATGTTTTGAATAGTAATTTTTTGGAGAATGTGGTTGAAAAAAATTTTAAAAAATTGAATTTACTTACAAAATATTTTATTACATGAATATATGATTAAAAATGATTATAGAAAAAAAAAAAAAAAAAACTAATTTAAAGAGAGTCAAATAGAGGCACACTGCCACAATTTTAATGTGTCACAATTGTAAAGGTGGTACCTCAAAAATTGAAATGAGGTTTGTGAATTTTTGACACTTCAAAATTCTTTTGAGACTCTAATAAGGGATATCATCCAGACATGTGAACACTTGACGGCAATAACCACAATTAAAATGTGACTTCAACATAGTTTTCAGTAAGGTATGATTGGCTAAGCTTAAAATTTACTTTCCAATAAAGGTAAATTTAAGACTTAATTGCTGGTAAATTTTATATTAGTAAAAAAAAAAAAAAACGTGCTTTCAAAATTATCTGTCTAAAACTAAACTTACTTCTTTGAAACTAAACCGAACATGCTCCTTTTCTTAACATCACCCCGAACAAATGTAAAGCTGCAAAAATTTCATTTTCAATAAAATAATGTTATCCATCATCTATCTAAGTGATCGACTCTCCTAACTTACTATCCAATGCATTAAAATACACCATAACTCCATTGAACAACGAACTAAGGATCCACCACCATTAAACTATATCCTTAAAACAGATGATCTTTTCTAATGATGAATAGCACTACTCAATATTGTAGCTACTCATTCAAGAGAGTCCAGCCAAGAAGTTGCTTCAGCAAAATTGGATAAAGATAAAGGCAAGACAGCTCACTAAACAAACTCAACTCGATTTAAAAATGGCCCTTTTCAATAAAACCATACAACGCTCCAATGAATAAAAACTTCAGATAAGTGTCTTTAATAATGTTCAACTTTCATTTCTCTCTCTATGAATTTATTAGTAATTTGCAAAAACTTGAATATCAATACCACGAATGATAAATTTTAAGCTTGAAGTCTCTGACAAGATAAAATTTTAGACAGAAAGCTACCAAATTAGTGTGCCAAATTTCTCACAAGGAATTACGAGCTCAAAACAAATACAATAAACTTCCATACTAGAAGATGAAATATTCGAAGGTTGCACTTGAGAGCCGGTGGGGAGAGAGAGTGCTCGTTCTTCTTGCACAGGAACAGGGAGATTTAGTCGCATTATCACTCCCCAATGTAATAACTAAAATACAAGCTACATTCTCATTCAAGTATAAGATGCAATTACAATAGTGAAAAACAAAAAGCAACCTGTAACATTAAAACTTCAGTTCCTGCAGTAACGGGACTTTTCTATCTGGTACATCTAGTAATACATGGGTGGCTGGGTTGTGGCAATGCTTGGATATCCACCGCCATATACTGCCTGAGTATCTGCACCAATTCGCCGACTCTGTGGAAGCATAAGAGCCTGTGCACCACCCATTTTACTCAAAGCAAGCTGCTGTTCATAGGCAATAAGATCAGTGGCAGAGAAGCCTTGATAGTCTAGCTTCACTAAGGCCATATAATGATGGATTTTTTAATTCTAATTTGAAATTATCACACTGAATCAAGAGGCATGCAATCAAAGGCCCCCCCGAGGGTACACGAGTTGAATGATTGCAAATGGCCTTAACAAAATAATAAAAAGCCTAAATACCAAATGATTAAATTGCAGAATGAAAAGCTAACCCCATATCTCTTTTCGTCATTTCCTGCTCCCCTACCCTTTAACCCATGAAGAACAATCAAATAGAGAAGAGAAGAAACTCTTACCGCCAGTTTTTGTTGCTAGCTCTACAATAGTGCAATCTACATCATTGCATCACCATTTCATAGGTACCAATTTTTTACTTTTTTTATTTTTTTTTTATTTTTATTTTTTTCTAGAATGGTAAGTTTTTGTTACATGAAAGGGGCACCACTTTGAGTTTTTTTTATTGGTGTCACACAGCACCCAAAATCTCAAGACTGGCCCTGAACGTGATGCAGGCTTTTTTAGTGCCAGATGAGAAGTCCTTAATAACAAGTTATAACATCTTAAGAAAGAAACCAAGACAATGCCCCTCCCAAACAAAAAATGAAAAGTCATAATAATTGTGAGTGAAATATGCGAGAGAGAGAGAGAGAGAGAGAGAGAGAGAGAGAGAAGCCTAATATTTATAACACTCTAATGCATAAAGGTTGAGATAACACTGTCAAGCAATTAAAATGCTAAGTATTATGTGCATATGATAGTCCCCAGTCTCTAGGTTCTGATGGTTAATAGATATAGCTTAGCAAACTCTATTAATTGAAACAGTCTACATCTCTCTCTGATCTACATGATTCAATAAAAATTAGCACAGTAAGCAGTCAATAATGACAGCCCAAAACTGCCACATAGAAACGAGAGGCACCACCAACTGCACTTGTAGCTACTGCATCATGTGATACATATTGACACGCTCATTAAAGCACCTTTGGTTCGTCTAGTCCCTGTAATGCTACTAATTGGAAGTTTGACAAAAGAGAGGAATACACATGGCATGCCTTTGTGTATAACTGGGTGTGTCAGGAAATGCATGTTAGCCCCTTATAATCCTACTATCTGGGACTCCAATGAAGAGCTAAAGAGATACGGGGGTCAATGGAAATACATTTCTTTTCAGGACATCGCTAACATTCTATTGAATTTGCAAATTTATATATCCCTAATTAGAAAGTAAGTGTACCTTGATTGCTTTGCCGAAAAGAATTCTGGCATTTCCCATCTGGATGGCACGAGCTGCTTCAGCATGTGTGCTGTATCTCACAAAGCCAAAACCTTTGTCTCGTTGAATACGGACATCTTCAATGACTCCTACCCCAAGTGCATGGAAATGACGGTGGAGATCAAGTGATGTAACCTGAAAATATAGTTGCAATGGAAACATATGAAACAAAGGTAAAAAACCTCCTCCATTCTTAAATCATCCTCTGGAAGCCAAACAGAAAATGAGAAGGGATAATAAAACATGCTACAAAAAAAAAAGGATCTTGTATACTTAGAAATGGAAAAGACTGTGAATGTAGCTTCACGATCCAACTCCTCTGATCATAGTTATACCACCACTACACAACTGCACATAACTGCATAATAGTTTACGATTACTCTGTCCTCATTGGATAGGTCTATTAAAGAAATAGTAAAGAACAGTTGTCAGTTAGACAGGATAGAGGTCTGAAATTCAATTATTTGAAAGAACATTTTTACATGCTACCAAGAAAGCATGGACACGAACACACGTGTCGGACATGATGAAACAAAATTTTTAAAAAAAGTACCGAAACGAAATGTTTCAGTAATATGTCGATTAAAATATATATATATTTTTTAAGAATAGAACAAATAATTTCTGTCAGAGACCAGATCACCCTTCAAAATTGAACTACTTTATACTTTCAACACGTCTCAGTATCAGCGATGCGTTGGACACCAACACACCAGCTCCAGTGGCATGTATGTGCTTCATAGCATGCCAGTAACTTCCATCACAATTTAAGAGCTCAAAATGCAAGACCAGAGGCCAAGACAGTTCCTTTGATCAAATGGAAGTAAAAATGATTTAGTTACATAAAAGAACATCTGAGAGAATGAGCATGAACCGCTTTAGAGGTGTACTAAAACGATTAAAATAATTGAAGAATTGACTACTACCCCCCAAGGTCTTATTATTTTCTCCATAGTCATACAAATAACATAAGTACTCACCAAAGTTTAGTTATGTGACCAGAACATAACAAATAGCATTCCACCACAGAATCAACAGGTTATAATAAGAGTGGGTTCAACAAATACTTACTTCAGCAGCAAGATTGCCAACATAGACAGTGGTATACTGGAGATTATTTTCTGGTGCATCCTCATTCCTCTTTTCTTGACCATCTTCTGCACAACAAACTATGTTTAAAAATATGTTATGCAAGACAAAAATATAATCGACTGCAAAAATCATACCGAGAAAATCATGCATCTAGAAGTTTGACCTTTTTTTGCAGGCATGCACGTATATAGAATGCTAATTTAAAATGTCTAGTGGCTTTCAAATATGTCTTATTAAAATTGAAAAGACCTTTCATGCACCCCAAATTTCTAAATTAAAATTTTGAAATTTGTAAATAAATCGAAATTAACACATCAGTTTCACCTTAAAGGCATGGATTCTGATGTGATTCAAATATGATATGATACGGTACAGATACATCGATAAACTTAAAAAATAATAATAATAAGATACACAAATACATGTATAAATATAAAATATAGAAAATTCAGCTTAATTTCATTATTATTAAAAAAAATTAAAATAAAAGCATAATAAAAAAAAAACATATATATGTAGATATACACATATACACACACACACACCCACACACACACATCTATATATGTATATATACACATATACGTACATATATACACATATATATACATACATACATACATACTTACACACACACACACATATATATATATCAATATCTTCATTATCATTAAAAATAACACCTTCCAACTATGGCTTATTTAATGATAGATTAACAATATCAAGCAGCCCAACACCTTTAAGAATATCAAATGAGTCTCCAACGATGTCCACATTTTGAATTCTCCTTTCGAATATATATTTAATACTATTATCTATTTTCAATAATAAAAATATATTTATTAACTATTAACATGATTTTATATGTATAGAAAACTCTATTTCCAATAAATATTATCCATTTCCAATAAGTTATTGAATAGTTATCTATTAAGTAAATTCTTTTTTACCACATATAGCCAATAATAATGAATTTTAAAAGAGTTTAAAAAAAATAAAACTCTTCTTAAGGTGTCCTAAAATATCCGATACATATCGAAAATAATTTAAAAACATATAATAATTAAAAATACATATCCAAAAATTTAAAAAATATAAGATAATTAAAAAAATACGTATCTAGTATGTTTCGGAGAGTATTCAAAAACTTGGATAATCTTGAAATAGGTACGTAATGAGCCTACAAGTATCCACGCTTCTTAGGTTTTCACATTCATCAGGAGCATGACATGCAAATTCAGATTTATACAAATTGTAAATAAAGTTGTAGAACGAACCTGATGTTCCATTTGTTAGTTCCAGAATGTTTTTTGAGTCAGAACTATTCTGGTCATCACCAGAAATGGCACCTTTTGTTGCCCAATTGCAACGAATTTGTCTGCTTCCAAGCCATTTCCCTGCAATTTAATAAAAGGATAGTCTTAACCATCGACCTAACAATTTCATACAGATTAAAAGGGGAGTGAGAACCCCTACACATTACTTATAGATCATTGCTTGCATAAATCTGAAAGCATCATTGTCATCCAAGATGCCTTCCACAATGACGAAATAAGAGTAAATCCCATGGTATGGTAATTATTTTAGTTTTGGGAACCAGTCAAACTTGTTGTAGGAAGTAGGAATACGAGTCAAGAAGTTATTTAGTAGTGTCCAGCCAAAATGCATTATAAACTTCCGAATTCAATACATTGAGCAAAAATAGAACCATCTATTTACCACTCAAAAGTTGACATTAAATGGCCCTACTCATATTAAATTTATACCATCGTGCAATTGGTTGTACATTTCTATTGACCATGAACATCAGCTTTTGGAATTAGGATGGCTAAAGTCTCAAATTCATCAAAATCTTCACAAAAAATTTGCTCCAGTTATCTTGGTTGCCCAGATTCAATGTTCACAAAAACTCTACTTTGTAAAACAGAATATAAGAAAGATTTCTAACACTGCGAAACTCAGAACCATGCTCAAGCCATCAGACAGTTCAAGGGACTTATGTGAAGACGTAGAAATCAAAACATCATTGAACCGGTGTTGGTACACATGTAATAAACTCGGTGCTGTTAAAGGCATGACTAGGCGTGATTTTCTCCAGGATTGAACCTCCAGGGAAGATAAAAGAGAAGAAAGGAGAGAAAAAGAAAGAAAAGAGAGGAAGAAGGGAGAGGACAAAGAAGATCCTAGCCAAAATACTGATAAATTGACATGATATGAGGAAAAG
The DNA here is from genome assembly GCF_002742605.1 of Olea europaea var. sylvestris. Classification (NCBI taxonomy): domain Eukaryota; kingdom Viridiplantae; phylum Streptophyta; class Magnoliopsida; order Lamiales; family Oleaceae; genus Olea; species Olea europaea. The sequence continues at coordinate 37,291,820 of NC_036247.1, forward strand.
ATGTATTAAGTAAAATATATTCTTACCATTCAAGTCATTTATTGCACTTTGAGCATCCTGGACAGCAGTACAGCCAACAATGGAGTTTGTTCACGACCACGAAGAGATACCAGAAATTAATATGTGTACTAATTACAAGGGCTGAAGCAAAAAGGCAACGAATCCGCACACCTGCTGATTACGAAAAGAGACAAATCCAAACCCCCTTGAACGGCCAGTCTTCTGATCCCACATGACCCGAGCATCTCTATAGTAGCACAAGTATTGATGCAATGTCCCAATTATTAATCAGTCTAAAATCCAGGGGACTCAATTTCTAGGGCAAAAACAAACACAAATACCAAAACTTACGAGCAACTAGGATAGACAGAGAAGCATGCATACAAAGTGGCATCAGTAACCTCCGGACTAAGATCACCGACAAAAGTGTTAAAGTGATCTGTGGGGTCAGGACACATATAATATAGATCAGCTAATGATTAACGAGAAAAAAGGATATAAGGCTACATAAATCCTAGATGTATGTACATACTTGAGGTATCCTCTCTCTGAGCACTGGTATATGCCCAGTTAACTTTTATAGGCTGTCCAAACCTGCAAAACTAAATATTAGATTAAAGAGAAACTAGTTAATGCCAACTATTTATTTTTATTGGTACTTACAAATGCCTTCCATTCAAAGTTACAATAGCGAGAGCAGCTGATCGACGATCGAAGTAATCCACAAAACCATAGGATGACTGCATCAAAAAGGGGGTTTGGGGGGGGGGGGGGGGGAAAATTTAGGGGTTCATTTGAGAGTTAATCCACCTTCTAGGACCTTGTAGCAAACTTACCATAAATACTAATTCCCACATGTTTTTGGTTGAATTCTTGCTCAAACACTTGCATAGAAAATTCTTGATTTATATTTGATTGACCAAACATAAGGTAATGTGTAGTCTGAATGCATGAATGTAGGAATGAGGGAGAGTGATAGGATCCTGCAATTGCTGAGTTTTTCTAGGATTGAATATTGAAGTTGCTGGACTGAATACCTTGTGAAGCTGTTATCCAATCAATATTAGCTTATATTACCTCAACTAGAGATAACTAGAAGATGACAGATATTATATGTAATGGAATTTATATAGTTTATTTGATTAAAAAAGGACGAAAGACACTGGAATTGGACAAATGACACTGAATGGAAAACAAGATACTCCCAGGCTCTTCGAGAGGCCTGACTCTCCTCACAATACTCAACTATTTTCTGATGCCCTTTTAGTCCCCTCCCCATCACATTTATAAGCAATCCCTTGACCATAAATACTTGATTTATTACATTTTTGACCCTACTAACTATCGAACATTCTAGACTAACAATGAGTGGCAGCAACCAAGTGAACCGGATTGGAATCTATCAGAGAGAGTCTTGCTCATTTCACAAATTTCAAGGAAACAATTTCCACCATCATGGGTTTTTCCTTAATGATGCATGCTCAGTCTTATCCTAGTTAAACCCCCCATTCACATTCACATGCTACCATTCACTATTATTTTTCAGTCTAAATAATAAAAACATATACACGTTCATAAGCCGAGGTGAAAATTGTAAAGGGATCAAGTCTCTATTACTCTTTCTTTCAAACTTCACTGTAGGTACGCTACCTACGTTGGATTATTATTATGTTATAAATTTTAAGAGAAATTATTATGGGTCTCATATCGTATGATATGATTATGATTATGTTAAGGGGACCGAAATTTATTAGCGCTACACATGAGAATTCTTACCACCTATGCTCGGTAAAATTCATGTGTCTTCATTATGTTGATTATGATTATTATGCTCCTTTAAGTTATGCACGATAATAATTCATGACGTACTTATTAGGATTTTATAAATCTCACTTTATAATAATTCCCCCTTTCAAGCAATTGATGGTTCGAGGCAGTGAACGTGGAGATAACTATGGGGCTAGATTTAATAAATTATTTTGAGTTTAAAAACACAACTTTTAATTTCTAATTCAATTGTTATATTGGAATTATTTTCTTTATTTTCGCAGCTACGTAATAACCTACAATTTATTTACTTTTTGAAGAAAAAAATTATTTCGTGTTATTATTTTAGTTCTTACAAAAGAATTTAAGTTTTATTTAGTGACACTCGAATAGTCAAGGATTCGAGCCGTCACACATAAGCTAGACATTTTATTGTCTTTTTAAAAATGGAAAAAATGTCTGCATAAAAGATCTTATCCATATCCCTCTGAATTACAGGCTTCAATCAACATAGTTCTTAATTCTTATACATACATCATGAAGTTAATGAACCTCCAAACTACAGGACCATGCAGGATCTTTAATATTTCTATGTTCTACATGTCTGTACACTTTCAACACAAAACACAATAGACTCTAAAATCATTTCAGAAATATCTTAGCTATACAAATATCCTTCAACTTCAGATTTTTGTTTCTATCATCAAAATACAGCTCTAACGCATGTTAAAGAGGTAATTTAACTGATATATAGGCATTTGTAAAAACTTGAACATTCCATATAGAGACATTTGAACCAAGTATGTATGAAAGCCCACAAGACCTGGGCAGCATCAATGCAGAGAAGAAATGTTATATTGCCTCAGAAGTACAAGTGTAAAAAACTGAAGACATAAACTTCAATAAATAGATACATAAATTTGTAGAGACAAGGAACAAAAAGTTATCCGACCATACCTTCTCTTTACGGATGAGTTTGCAACCTTCAAGGGCACCAGTACTAGAGAAAACCTCTTGAAGAAGAGGTTCCGTGACTTGTGGATGGATGTTTCCAACATATCTACATTATGTTGAAAAGGATTGTCCCAAAATAATGATAAGATAAAACTTGAAACTTAGTGTGAGAGACAAACACCCTCTATACATCATCACAATAAATTTAACCCGGAAACTTCAAGAGGTAAATATGAAGATAAATGACATTTACTCTTAAAAAAAGAATATTATATAACATATAAAATTGCAATGTGAAGGTAAATCCATCATCCTTATCCATAATACACAGAACTGAGGAGAAGTCTACTACACCCTAATAAAAGTTTTGGCCTACCATTACCCACCAATATCAAATAGACACTAAAGAAAACCTTCACTAAAATAAAAAACCTACAAGCTGTGTTAATATAGTTCCCAGATCTAACGGGTACAAATTTTGAACAACATAATATTTAAATCAAAATATATGTACTGAACTCAACAAACCTTATCACATTGAAATATTTTCATAGAAAACAAAAACGAAAACAATAATAACAAACAGTAAGCGAATGAATCATTTTTCCATTGTGTTTGGTTCATCATACCTCCATTGAAAGAACCAAATATTTGGTCCAAATATATATTAGAAAAGTTTTTATTTATTTTATTTTATTTTATTTTATTATTATTTTTTTTTTTTTGGTATGGAACATATGTCGAATACATTCAGGCACCTAAGAATGAAGTATCATGAACCATACAACACAGAACAGAATGGTGTTCTCAGTAATAAGCATACTTTCCAACAGGATGGCATAAGTCAGGAAAGCAAAGCATAAATATATTTGAATCGAAGAACTCAAGAAAACAAAGTTATATGTGCATCAGAACTCACACACTACGGCAACTACTTGAATCAAATCCGGGCGGCAAATTTCCACTCAAGATAGGTTCTATCTGCAAATCAAATACCATTCATAAGAATTCAAGCATAAAAAAATATAGCTAAATAAATAATGCTTCTCCAGTGAGATTAGGAAAATAGAAAATCAAAATATTGACAAAGAAAGCCCCGTGACGATGTGCCAAGGATCTTCATCTCAGCTTACAAATATTGCCCACAGAATTCTCAGACAAAAAAAAAAAAAAAAAAAAAAAAAAAAAAAGTAGAAAGTTCAACAAGAGAGTTGATATCGCCAATCTAAAATTAAATAGAAAACAAAAACTTGTCAACTATATGGCTTGTTTGTTATGAATAGTTCCATTAAAGTTAGATTTACTTCTGTATTGAGACATTTTCTAGTTATAAAGTAAATATGATTCATTTATTTATTTTACGCTGCCAATATTATTATTCATTACTTATTCACTTATCGAATATTAAATGGCCACTGGTCATTACGCAGATATATATTCATGACTCATAATTTAAAAAAGTGCCAGTGACCAGCAAATAAAGTTGCCAAGTTGACCACTTATTCTGTTATCTACTCCAAGATTGGGTGGATGGCTTGTCTTGACCACAAAATTGGTGAATTCTGAGTAGAGTTACTAGTGCATGTTTAATTTATCTTAATGACTGTTAGGTTTATTCAATGATGCAGTCCATCTTAATTCTGAGTGGATAATGGACCTTGACTCGTGACTGAAGCATTTGAGGCATCCATGAATAAGATTACGATGTAATCATGATCTTAGTGATTTGGGAGTTTGGCTTGTGAATACATGGAATATATATCCTAATATGTAATCCATAACTGTCTAAAGAGATAGGAAAGTCCAACTATAGATTTTCTGGTACCTGGATGAATTTGAAGCCTGATTAATTTCACAAAAGGTTTATTCAATAATTGAAATTATTATATTTTGGTTTGGATCGCATATTATTTTGTCATTCGAAGGAAAATGCAACCAAAAGAGAAAGATATAGCCCTTTTTCGGGTTCCATTTTAATGAGGTCTTAGGGAAAATGTATTTTGAAATATAGTGATTTTCTAAAGAATGTTTAGTTAAAAAAGAAGGAAAAATTTTAGCTTATAAGGTAATACAATTTTATTGGAGGATTAAAAAGAGAAGAGAGAAAAAAAAAATCATTTTGAATTTAATGGAGCCAAAACAGGGGCATAATTGGATAGGTAAAAAGGTCATTTTACACCGAATTCCAATTGTTGATATTTGATGAAGATCGAATGTTGATCTTAATTATGAATTATTAGTTTATTGGGCTACAATGATTAAGCTTGTATTCAAAGAGTAATCAATTGTACTACTGTTGACTAGAAGTAGATTTGAGCAATTGAAACTTGGATTTAACAAAGTCCATTGTGTCTCCCAAGTAGCTCTATAATTACAAATGCACTATTGAGTATTTTACGTGACTAAAGTTACACAAAAGGTTGCACAGGGATTGTCGACATTAGGGTATCTAGAGTTATAGAGGTCTATCGATGGCTACATAAGACACAACAAAGGACCCCCACCCACATTTATGAAAGGGGCGTCCATCTACTAAATACACGTCTTTCAGTATCCATTTAACAACACACGTGAACAGGAGTATTCACTGTTAAGTGTTTCAATGGAGGAAGGATTTCTAAAAATGGCAAATTAAGTTTACTCAACAATTTTACATATTTCTTGAGTGTCCAATAAGAGCATCTTTGGTAAAAATTAAATTATAATTTAAACTAGTTAAACATAATTTTATCCATTTCGTAGGACCACAACTTACTACTTATTTATTATTCCTTCTGTAGGACCCAAAGCTTAGAAGCAC
>NC_036247.1:37299082-37348923 GCF_002742605.1 Olea europaea var. sylvestris
AAAAAAAGGGGAAAAAAAAAAAAAAAAAAAATTACACAAGTTAAAAAAAGTTACGCAGCTTAAGAAAGTGACAGAATTTAAAAAAAAAAAAAAAGAAAGAAAGGAAAAAAGTGACACAAATTCATAAAAAGTGACTGGAAATAAGATAATGACAAACCATAACCCATGATTTTCAACATAGCCAAATTATCCAATAAGGTCACAACTGATGAACAAATTAAAAACTTTTTTACTAACAACTTGAACAATATATTCATAATCCAAAATTATAAATACATCCAAGTTTCCAATAAGCTCACAACTAACGAAAATTGATGACTAAATTAAGATGTAAATGTCAAAAAATTTCATAAACACTCATCACTGTGAAAGTGACACACTAATAAAAAAAAGCGACACAATGTCACTTTTTAAAAGTTAACTGTCATCTTTAGTAAAAAGTGATATTTGTCTTTAAAAACAGTGATAGAAATCAAGATTTTTAACCGAAAAAAGTAACAAACATTAATAAAGTCATAAATACTAAAAAAAGTGACAGAAATCTAAAAGAACTGATAAATTCAAGAAAGTGACACAAATTAAAAATAATAATAATAAGTTACATATATTAAAAAGTGACAAACACTCAAAAAGTATTTTTTTTTTTTTATGAAATGACAAACTCAAAAAAGTGACAAAAATTAAAAAAGTGACAAAAAATAAAATAAAAATTAACAAACACTCAATGTCACTTTTTATATAAAAAAAAATGACATACAATGTCACTTTTATTAAAAAATTGATATTTGTCACTCAAAAAATGGTAGAAATTAACATCTAAAAGAAATTCTTATAAACAAATTAAAAGTTTCATCAAAGATATATTGTTCAATTAGAAATTAATTGGATGAGACATTTTAATAAAAAAGTAGAACAACATGCTATGTCACTCTTTAATGAAAGTGTCAAAAAAAATGCAAATTAAAAAAAAATGTATAAACACCATCACTCATTTTCAGAGCTTGTTCATCCTATACAGATAATTTATTATTTAACATTTTCAATGCAATTTATAGGTTATCTTTGTCTCAACAAATACATCTTCATCTCCTTCTCCATCAACATATCACATATGCCTTCATTTGACGTTCAATCATTTTCTATATCACAATCCTCATCATCTCTGCCCATATCTCTTCCTGTGGCATTAAATATGGAAGCAATTCAATAAAGTGACAGAAATTAAAAAAGTAACAAAAACTCAAAAAAGTGACAAATAAATCAAAACATTAGAATAGATCTAATGGATGGTTGATTTTCTCTTATATGTTGCCTTTCTGTAAATATCTTTTACTTCTATAAACTAACATATTAACTTGAATTTGGAAAACAAAAATTCAAAAAAGTGACAAAAACTCGAAAAAGCGAGGAACACTTCAAAAAAAAAAAAAAAAAAAACAGTTCATAATATTAGGCTGATTATGATTATTTTTAATTAAACTACGTTTCATTTGCAAATGGATATGACTTGAGGTAGGTGCCTAGACAAAGCATCAATTCTGGGTGACAATGCAAATCCCACCCCATGGACAATTTGTACGGTGACACAAGTCAAAGAAGTTGAGCCTCTTACAAGAATGTTGCCAATCACAGCTAGCGCAATCTTACTGAACATTTGTATGACATAACTCCAAACATTTTCAGTACAACAAGGCTCCCTAATGGACTGAAGACTTGGCTTTTTCCAAATTCCTGCACCTTTGATATTATAGTTCGAGAATCTCCAACATTAGCAACATATGGGTGATTGCCAACTAGAACTGGCAGTGAAGCCGTTGAACCATCATCCCTTAAAGTATCTTTTGCTGGCTCCAAAAGAGTCTCTGTCAGTTTGTTGATATGTTTCACCTATGATGTTATAAATGTATTAGTTATATCTGTTATATATGAAAAAGAGGGAACAAATAGACAGTTCCCTATTAACAATTCACCTTCAAAGGCTTTGATGTGCTTAAACATGCAAATCAGGGCAAAATATTTCCATTCCACGAACAGCAAAAGCTATGTTGGGGGCTAGGTTACTGCTATTTGTTTTATCCAATTAAATAAATTACCAACTACGATAGCCACTAAAGTTATCCTTTCGAAGGAAACAAAAAATATCATGTCCCTGATGGGCCCTCAACTCCAAATGATTTTTCGACTATATTCCATTTATAATCACTGAGACGAGCAATATGGGAATGAAAAAATGATATATGTAATCTGAACCAGCTAATGTAATCAAAAGTGGCAAGTTCATTATGGATGTTGTACGACATTTCATTTGAATTAGGCTTCTAAACTTGCCTAAGTTGCAACTGGTGTATTAATTTTGGCTGCAACACTATTTCCTACAAATCAATGAAGGCACAAAAACATGTACTTTTAAATAAAGTCCTCTGCTACTTTTATTATTGAACAAATGTATCGTTCCCCATTCCTAGTGACTACATGACAGCCTCCAACCTAACCCAATCTTGTATTGCCTCCCACCATCCCCCCATGCCATCTCTAATCTCAACAATCTCATAAACCCAAAACCATGTTTGAACTCTTCAATAAAATCCCCCATTTATCCTTAAAAAACAAAATCAAGAAAATGCCTATAAAATAATGCTTCTCACTGACTAGTTTGTATACATATTTCAATTTACACAAAACAAAACGCAATGAACAAAACTGGAAGTCACAGAAGTCACATACAAAATATCTAAACCAGAAAGGAACAAAAAATAAAACATACACACGAGGGGAAATTGGAGAAATTAATGCTACCTTGATTTTATAAGATTTCTTCTCCTTTAAAGATAGTTCTTCATCAATATCTTTTTCAGCTTCAATCTACTTTTTCCAGCCAATGCAGAAATAGGAGTCGGAGTTAGTTATCAGAGTCGACGTTGGAGTGAATAAGGCGGAATCAGATTCAAATTTCTGGATTTTGATGGGAACAAGTTAGGGTTTAGACTATTAAAAGCGTAGATGTTTAAGATCTCTGCCAAATTTGAAGGAGAAGATGTACGGAGACGAAGGTACAGATGCGAAATCGACAGAAAAATGGTCAAAATAGAGATTTGAAGTTGAGATTTCTTGGAGATGGTGAAATAGCCTCTAGAGAGAGTTTTCTAGCAATGAGAAATGGGTATTTTCTATCGAATTACTCTTGAGGGTTGGAGTTTTACTTAATTGTTTAGATTAGGACGTAATTTTTACTTCATTAAAATACTCAATTAGTCTAGAAGGTATTAATCAAAATACTTATTTTTATAGGGTGCAAGGCCTAATTTCCTCAAACATTAATGCCTGCCTATACAAACCCTGTGAAAGTTGGCATGTACAGCCAGCATTAATCTATTTTGGATGGAAAATTGCAGCGATAGTCGCCAACCTGTGCACTAGTAGAAAACAAGTCACCATTCTATTCTTTTTGGCATTATGTCGAACCTATTCTGCAAGTTGGTAGATCATTAAATACACATGTGAGTATCGAAAGAAATCACATTTCCCGAGGAGCAACAATAACTACAAATGAATTTTCAATGATAAGTAATTTTAAATGAGTTTATGTCCTACTTTTAAAATGATCTAATTAATTAGCGACGTATATACTTATGCTTATCATAACTTATTCGTTTTTTGTGTTAATAATCAAGAACGAGGCTAAGCTTGTCTTTTCTGTAAAAAGATGATAAGCCGCTTGGGACCTAGATGCAATTGAAATGATACATTGCGGATGTAAATCTTAAAAACAATATATTTGGAACATATTTGTTATTAATTGCATAAGTTGGGGACTACCACTATAATTATTCTTATTGTGATAGTTAGCGAAACTTATGTGATTTTTTCCATTACTTTTTTTTTCAGTCCCAAAAAAACTACTATTCCAAAATCTATTAACTCAAATAAATGGATTTCAAACGAGAGCTATACATAAATCTTCTAAGTGATTACTAGTATTTGCTCGTATAATGCATGGGCTGAGTTATTTTAAAGGTAATGCTGGTGTATTAAATATGTTGGATTTTCTTACATTACATCATCAACTCAACGTTTGTTATGGTTATACTAGGATAAATTTCCCCTTATCAAACATGCAAATAGATGTATTAAGCTATATAATTTCAGACCGAGCAAGTTTTGTAACAAAACTTCAAGATTATGCATGTTATTTATGCTATCAAAGTCTGATTAACTTAAAAAATTTAGGTATAGATTTGCAAATATTTCCAAATAATTCATTAGAACAAGAACTTCACCAATGAACCACTATTGTTTAAACCATGGCATGCAATACATAAAACGACAACATGCTCATTTATTATTAAAGAAATAATTGTGCACGATAATGTAATTACACTTGGGAATATGGCTCGTCTATCAACAATACATTCTCCTATTTAATTATTTATGACTAAAATGAGCTTTAAAATGTTTATTGCCTTTAACTCCAACAATTACATAAATGAAGTGGTAAAAACATTACACATTAGAAGAAACAAAATAAACTTTAAAAATTTGTAGAGGAAAGAATTAAATCTCGAAAGGAGAAGTATAAAGTTTCATTAAAATAAGACAGGAGTACAAAATTTCACAAGAGAATATATATACACTAAACATATAAATATAATTAGAAACTTTTAAACATACTGCATTACGACAAAAGAAGCTTGTAGTTTCTAAAGGAAAAAGCACTCCAGCCCTGCCCTTAATAAAAATTAAGAAAGAAAATACCTTATATGGCCAACCATAAACAACACAGACATCAAGAGAATGGCCATTGATGGTGAAAAAGCCATGTGCTTCTTGAATGTTCAACCCAATTTTAGCCAGTGAAGAAGTCAACTGCGAGATTCGGTTGAATAGTTTAGTTCAGGGTCAGAAGTTGCTCTCCAACATATGTTGACAAGCAAAATATGTAAATATGGAAAATATATAGATAAATCCCCCCACAATCGAAGGACATGTATTAACAATTGCTTATGTTTACAGTGTCATATATTCTAAAAGAGTGTACGCGCGCGCGCGCACACACATACACACTATGCCTTTTGTCACTTTGTACGGTTCTTGAAAATTTACAAACAAATTACGTTTTAAAACTCTTTTACTATAATATTGTATGAAATAGATCATTAAGTTCACTATCTATTATAAAGATGGTACGTAGTTAAAATAGTTTGTCTTCTATATTCCCACAGTAGTTAACCTCAGTAGAATCAAAAGTATTACCTTCATCAAGTAATTACCTCATATTTGTTTTATGTATAATCATTCCATGCTTCAGATCAGTCGCACAATCTCTATTTTCTATGCTTATTTCACAATTCCATATATTATGTGTATTGCTTCCTTGCACATGTTTTGAGCTTCGATCTTCTGGGCATATAACTTTCGCCACCTTTTATTCTAAAGTTCCTTCTTCATTAATGCTATCAATAATGAATTTGAGCAAAAGATGCAGCAGTGTCCATCTAAAAAAAGAGGAAAGAATTAAAGGGAAAGAAATAGAAAAATTATAGTTTGTACATCAGTAACAAAAAATGAGGATAAAAAGAATAGTGTGACTAAATTGATCGAACAAAAAAAGAATATTAACAAAAAGAAAATTAAATATGAAAAATACAAAAGAAAACTTTATCCAAATTATGTGTAAGCAAAAACTTTTTCAGAATTTTTTTATCCAATAAATGAGTTCATCCAATAAAAAGCATACCATTGAATTAGAGGATAGAAGCTACCAGATGCCATTCACGAGACACATAAAAACTATATGAATTAGTTCAAATATAGACATCAAATTTAATAAACATTCTATTCGAGGTAGAACTTCAGTACAATTTTGAAGAAACAACAATTTCCAATGTATTATATGACAAATTACATTATAAAATAACTTCATAAACATATGAAAATACAATAGACGCAAACAAGATATCAGTTTCAACAAGGTTCATGTATTATAATCCTAAAATTTGCATTATTTTTGTCAAAATAATCATTATGCCTCTAAAATCAATTAATTTAATATTCAAACATTCAAAATTATTTTAGAAGTAGAAGTACTTTGATGTAGATAATATTTTTTCAAGAAACACCAGTTCAACAACTTGTGACATAAGTATGATATATTTTTATTTTTTTGCCAAAAACTATTCCAGTAATAACTACATAGAACATCACAAAAGAAACATAGTATTAACCAGCAATATACAAGAAATAATAGGTCACCATGTGATAGTTGAAAATCCAGTCACCAGCTTATGCAAAAAATTATCAGAAGTAAGTGTATTCACAACCCTCTAATTGATGATGCGTTCGTATACAAACAGCATCATAGTGAAGAAGAAGTGCCTGAGGGGAAAGTAGTAAATCAATTGAAGTGAAGCAAAATATTTAGTAAAAATTTCTCCTAATCAATTACAAAAAGTAGATTTCCTGGATGTGAAGATAAAGGAAGCTAATCCATACCAAACCAACCACATGTATAGAGCATCACTACGAACATGAACAAATAATTTAAGATAATAATTCATGTGTGAAAGCATAGAAGTAAGCACCTTAATGACTTAGTGATTTATCTGATCTTCATATTCGAACTCAAGGAACTGGTCATCAAATATAACTTGACGCTTTGCTAGCGTACCTCTAAATCCATATGGTTAGTGATGGCAATGGGCTCGGCTCGGCCCTTTAACTCACGAGCTCGACTCGGGCTCGTGGCTCGTGAAAGACAAGAGCTCGGCTCGTTGCTGGGGCTTGGCCCACGAGCTCGTGAGTTCACAAGCCACGAGCTTGCGAGCCGAGTTGAGCCCACAAGCCTCTCGTGAGCTCGTGATTTTTAAATTTTTTTTTTTTTTTGGATTTTTTACTTTTCTTTTGTAACTTTACACATTTTTTTGACGAGGCTCGTGGGCTCATCAAAAATGGCTCATGGGATTGAGCCCCTTGAAATGACGAGCCACCCACGAGTCGAGTTTTAACGAGCCGCTCGACCCGTTTGACATCCCTACATATGGTCAACTATATGAATAATGGACCCACCCCCTTCACATAATCTTATTAAGTAACCAGTGAGCAGCAATTTTGCTCTCACAAAATTCTGCACTGGTGGCATGCAAGGACCATTGAGTATTGTTCAGTAATCATAAACATATATATATGAAGAAATATATATCATATATTAATAACACGTGAATCAAAAAAAGTAATTTAGGAATTTTCCTAGTGATGGTAATAGGACGTAGCGTCCCGACCCCGCCTTAGACGGGGCAAGGACAGGGCAACTTTTTGCCCTGTTTAATTTTTTTTTTATTTTTTTTTACATTTTGAAAGTTTCAAATTATGTTATTATTAGATAATAAAATAAAATTCAAAATGGCCTTTTAAAGGATGAATTGTCTAGAAATAAAATTATTTTTAATTTTTAAGTTTATTTTTTTCTTCACGGGGAGGGGCGAGGTGCCCCGCTTTGCGACGGGGCGTCCAGCTTTACCCCACCCCGCCAACCCGTTCGTGGCGGGTTTTTTGCCCCATTTGGGATGGGGTGAGATAAATTGTCATCCCTAGATTTTCCCTCTACTTTTTGTTGTACTTAAACAGTTATTAAATGCTCTCCATAAGGCTATCGTCTTCCATAATAGACGTATAGTGAAATAACCAGAAGTCACAAGTTGGTGTAAAAGTAGTAGAAGTATAGAGATGAATGAATTTATGAATGAACACTTAGTTAAAAGGTTGAGCGGATAGTGGACAACATTTGATGATGCCCCGCCCTGCGATGGGGAGTCCAGCCTTACCCCACCCCGCCAACCCATTCGGGGCGGGTTTTTTGCCCCATTCGGGGCAGAGCGGGATAAATTGCTATCCCTAGATTTTCCCTCTACTTTTTGTTGTGCTTAAAAAGTTATTAAATGCTCTCCATAAGGCTACCGTCTTCCATAACAGACGTATAGTGAAATAACTAGAAGACACAAGTTGGTGTCAAAGTAGTAGAAGCATAGAGCTGAATGAATTTATGAATGAACACTTAGTTAAAAGGTTGAGCGGATAGTGGACAACATTTGACTACTACAAAAAGATAAAATTCAACCTTAATGTATAGCAATCCATTGCTTTTACCATCTCCAGTAGACAATACATTAAGGAGATCAGCAGCTCAACAATCACGATACCATGAGAGTCAATCTTTTAGAACTTCAACGACCTAGAACAAAGGTCATTAGTAAATATTATTGTGATACTGTGAATTCAATATAACAGAAACAAAAACAGTAAAAGAATCATGGAACTTGTATAACTTTTCCATGTGACATTACATAGAGAAAGTCCATATTTCTAGGGTCACAAATAATTATGGAAGTAAAGCATCAGTGATGAACATGCAATAGAAAGATTTAGAAAATAACATCAGAGAATCGTGAGAATTTCGTTCAATTAATATTATAAAAAACTTACTCTTGTAGGTTCTAGAGTCACAAGGCCGCACGAACATGATAATATGCTAATGAGACAATGAGAAATAGTAATGATTACTATCGAATCTGGACCAGACTGCACATCAAAAGAACTAACAATTTGAAGATGATCGAATACATGATTAAAAATACAAAGAAAACCTCCAAATATCAGGCAAGTATAAATTATCTTAAACAATAAACAACCTCTCTCTTAGCGAATGGAACATAGGATAAACTGGAAAAGAAAGAGATAAGAGAAATGCTCAGATATTGAAAAGACAGTCAAAAATCATTTACAATTAGAATGAAGCAAAGAAGTATGAAAAACTTCCATTTTTTCCCATTTCCATCTTCTCGGGTGAACAGGAATTTAATTCTAAATGCAGCAATATAAATTATAATGGTGCATACTTTCATCTAATAAAGGGTATAAACTTACAACTTTAATACACATAAGAATAAATGAAGCCCTCTATTCTGCAAAATTTTTCTTGCCCTTTTAATTTAATTAAAAAAATGGATATATGACATTTGAATCCACTCCAAGCAGTTCCAGTGGCCTTTAATCTGTTAAGGTCTCTTCTGCAATGGACAGAAGTATAAAAAAAATAAAATAACAGTACGTCAATTATAGAACAATAGAGTAATACAAGTAAAGAAAAAGAAAATTTTTCCACTAACCCTGCTGGACTTGCATCCTTGGGGAGGATGTTGAGAAGTCAAGTGTTATTGACCACTTGTGACCACCCATTCAAACCTATTATCCTTGGTGGAAAGGGTTAGCATGCATTAAAAGGAAAAAAAAAGCTTTAAAAAAAACGGAACAGGTAATTTCTAGAGAAGCATTGAATAGTGTTAAGGTGCTTAGATCTTGTGGTTGCAAAATGAGAACAACATTTATACAGTCTATTACCAAATATATCTGATATTGTTTAAAAAATTAATGTTAAAGAAGAAAAGAACATCCATTTCAAGCCAAGAGTTTCGCTAAGGTTAAAAAAATGTTCGAAGTTCTTCATAGAGAACAAAATTCAAGAAGCGGATAACCTAAATTTGTAAATTCAGAAGCTTCAAATGCGATTATCCAAAGAAAAGGAGAAGCATAAAATGTGCTACTCTTAACTGGGTATTTCCGTTATTCTCATATTTTATATCGCTCATTTTCATAATTTTACTGACTTTGACCTCCGTTTTATTTATTTTCTATGATTACTTTGAAAGAAAAGAAGTTCATCTAAGCACACAGTCAAAACTTGTAGCAACAAGAGGAATTGAAGAGGCGTACGTTAATTTTCTAAACATGAGCCCCTAACACGTTTTATTTTCTTTTATGCAAACTTATTCTGTCTAAGTTCAAGAACCCCTCGATTTTAGTAAACCAAAATATTATTTTAAATTAGAATAAAAGTTGAAAAGATTAAAAAAAAAGTCCTTACCATGAAATTATGGTTTCCTGAAGGGTTTTTATGTGGAAACTCAGAGTCGAAAGTAAGAAGCGCAAACACCTCAGTAGAGCCTTCTTCTTCTTCCTTTGGTTTGAACACTCATGCCACTAAGCGTGCTTGACTTACTACCTCCAATGTTGCCACCGCCTCTTCCTTTACGAATTTATCGATATCCACTCGTCCTCGTGCCATGACTCGATCCAAAGACTCAGTAGTTTCATCCACTCTAATGGACCCAAACCCTAAAGCTTCTGCTTCAACAACCCATGGTCCCCATGGTAAAAACCCTTGTAATTAAAATTCTGTTAACAAAGATAAAGATAGTTACATATGAGATTATGTCTTATGAATAGCATCCGTTCCAACTTCGATTGTCTTTCTTCCCTTTGTAGGTCTTCTGAGGATACAAATTTTGCAGGTATTTTAGGAAAATTTTTGGGGGTTTTATGTAGATATGGAGTAAATTTAACCGATCCTCACTCAACTTTAAAATTGTTACCACTTACTCACTCATCTTTGACGGGCTACCCATTGATCACTCATCTTTCTATAGAGTTACTCATCCATCATCGATCAACTAGTATTTTCAAATTGTGGACGAAAAATTGCACGTAGCAAATGGTAATCATACATAGCATCCTAACAGCGTTAACCACGTCCATGTCAGCAAAAATCTCCCACCAAACACATTTCTTTTCCTCAAATAAAATTCCCAAAATTAGAATCCCCAATTGGAAGCCCTAATTCCCGTAGTCCCAAACCAGAAATTTGAGCTAGTAAGACGCTGGCACTGGTCCTCAGCTCCACTCCGTGCCTCCTCACCTAACCCTACCCCTTAACTCTCTATATCTGTATCTATATAGACCTGCGAAAAGTTTAGAGTTTGAGTTTTCATGGTGGAAAATCAGCCAAGGAAGCCGAAGAAGAAAACTATATTCAGAAAATGGCTACTATTATTCTGCTCTCCGATCCCGTTGCTGCCACCATGGAGAAACTTTATGAAGATGGTCTGGACATCAAGGTGATTATCAGCAATTTAATTAATGATTTGAACATAGAAGAGTTTTGGTCAGAGTTGAGGACTGGTAGCTGGTGTCTTATAAATCCGCCAGTTTAGGGGCTTCCATGGTTAGCCTCAGCCCATCAAGTAGCAGAGCCAGATGAGGTCAGACCAGAAACACAAATGTGGATTGTTTCGTCTAAGTTTCATATATTGGATGGGAATGTTCTGAATGTTTACAGCCTAAACTTGGTTGGATTAATAGTTTGGGTTAAGAAATTTTGTTTAGACAATTAGTTGCGCTATCTCAATGTTGTACTGAGCTCAAGTTGCATTTTAATGCAGAGCTACAGAAGCAGATACCATTAATCTATTCAAGTTTGCAAGAATACATTGACACTGATGATCTTCAATTTCTGAAAACTTCCTTGAATGGTGTTCATTGGGTTTGGATTGGAGATGAATTTGTGGCCCCAGATGCGCTTGCATTTGATTCCCTTGTGAAATTTAGTCCCTACTTGTATGTTGTACCATCTGAGCCATAGATTTTCCAGGACTTGCTTTTGGCATTAGGCATTAGACGTAGCTTAGCTTATGAAGTTTGTACGTTGAAAAGCTCATTTGTTGTAATATGTATTTGTAGTTGGTTGTAATAGTTATAACTTGGGCTTTATTTACTTGTATTATTGGATAAATGAATCATCTTGTCACTTAGGTTTTTCTTGTACGTAGCTGAGTTGATAGTTTTCATAGTTAACAGTATTGTGAGTGAATTAAAAGCTACTTGTGGTTATTGAAGATTGGGATGGGTTGCGGTGCATAAATGTGATGCACAGTTGAATCCCTGTAATGCACCAAATTGTTTATTAGATTGATGCACCAGCCATATGTGCATCAATCTGATGCACAATCTTGTTCCATGAACAGCCTGATGTGCATCATTAGAAATAATTCTGATGCACCAACTTGATATATATAAATCTGATGCACAATCTTATTCATAAGATTGAGCTGCAACAACACCAAGAACCAACTTTGAATATGAACTAGTAAATTGCTTGAATATAACCATTCATTCAAAAACAAGTATCCATGATGGTTAAACTACATTTCAAAAAATAGTGTCATGTCAAAAACTTCCATGACGACAACAAAAATAGTTCACTATCAAAAACTTCCATTTAGAACATATTGCCAATCAAAAATAAATTCTACTGAGTTGCTCTACTCTTCCTTGTCCTTGGATGTGCAAAAGGAACTGCAGTAGGGAAATGACCATTGTTGTTAGGTGTGGGCATGAAAATGTATCCATCTGTTGTAGGAATTTGTTACACTTCATTTGTTGAATTCTCATTTGCTCTTCGAGGTATCAGCTTGGGCTACATTAGAACAAAAATGGTTAAGACTCAGCCTAATGAGAAATCAATGGAAATCATAGATTAACAATGCCAAAAAAACTACCCTTGAACTTTGACTTTCAACTTGGCTAGACCTATCTTGATTCACATAATTGAAATCATTTTCATCCCAATCCTGAAGTCAAAAAACATAGATAAAAACTTAATTTCAACTGCATAATTTTGGAACATGCTAATTTCATAGTAAAAACAAGACAAAAACCTCATTTGGCCCTATCATGATAACGCTTGTTGTGGCCAATTAAACCACATACACTGCAAGTCATCTTCACCTTGCCTTTTTTCTTCATTCTTGATGCGGAACCAGAACGAGTGATTACATCTTCCTCTTGCTGCCTTCTTTTCTTTTTCTGCTTCCTTCCCCTCTTCGCCATATCCCAACCTGGTGGTTGTAAAGGGAAAGTATTCACTTCTGGCCACAATTTCTTACCGTTAATGGGATTAATAATGTTTTCATGGCACTGTAGATAGGTTTGCACTGTGTAGCACTCATGCACATACTTTATAGGATTATCCCCTCTATTTAGTATAACAGCAGCCCCATGCCCACATGGAATCCGAGTCAAGATACATCTCCTACATGCACATGTCTTGTTTGACAAATCAACCATATATTCCCCGGTAGGACATTTTACATAGAACTGTGGGCCCCCGATCAATCTACTTCACACTCCTCAGCTATTTCCATGGATTTACCTAATTTTTTTTTAGATCTCAGGACACAAAGGTCCTCTAGCTCTTCTCATTTTATCCTTCCTTGATTGTTTCCTCTTCATGTAGCTAATATGCATGTCAATTAACAAAGTCAAGATTGATTTCTCCCTATCCTCTAACACTACATTGTTGAAAACTTCACATAAATTGTTAAGCACTATATCACTCTTTACCTTAGTCGAGAAATGAGACTTACTCCATTCATGTGGATCCTTTTTCATTAACCATTCATATGCACCTGCACTCTCCTTCGCAAGTTCATCCATCCAAAACTTCCAATCAGGCACGGTAGTTGACTTTGCAGCTTTCCACAAGTAGCCTTTTAAGCGTCAAACTCTTAAAATCAGCCCTAAATAAATTTGTATACATGTGCCTCACGCAAAACCTATGTTCAGCATCAGGGTACAAGTCCTCAATAACCTTTTGTAATCCATTCTGCCTATCAGTCATGAAATTCCACTCATTGCTATTCACAATCCTCAAATCTTCACCCAAATGACTAACGAACCATCTCCAACTTCTAGCGTTCTCGGTCTCCACTATTGCATGTTGGGAATTTACTTAAACATGTGCAGCAGAAATAAAAACAATTTCAGTTCCCAACAGGATTCATCTTTGTATTTAGATAGGAACTATGATAAAAGTTATACCTTTTCTTGAATTTCCAAACTCCTTTGCATTATCTTTGCTCCAGCAACTTGGATCCGTCTCCCACAGCTGTCTAATTGTCCAGCCTCCAATGAATTCCACTCAGAGAAAAGATTGCAGCCACCAGGGTTTTCTCCTCTTGTGCTAGCAAGAATTATGAAAACTATATGGATCTAAAACCCTAGCCATGTATTTATATAAGCACAAACGGGCTCGGCCTAGTCCGGTCTAATATTTAATTAATCAATTTAATTAAATCTGGTCCGTGAATTAATTAATCTAATTAATTAATTCGGGGTTATAAATGACCAATCCAATTAATTTATTTATTCAACGATTGTTAAATTAATTAATTGACAAATTGAAATCTTCCAATTCTTTTTTGTGTTCGACCCATCAGGTTCTCGATCACGATACCTAACGGCGTGAAATATTACTTTGATCTAATAAAAAATTGATAAATTAAAACACCCTTTTAATTTATCACCAATTCACACTTGCCGTTCGAGATTGACATCTAGCAATGTATTAGGGCAACACATGTGATGGGAAATGTCATGTGGTATGACAAAACCAAACATGTTCGTTTACCATGAAACTATAATCCCTTCGTCAATATGATCCGATCAATTACAAAATATGAAAATGTGTCAATCTCGATTATCTATCACATCTTTCATTCTACTATTAAGTCAATATGAGTCAAAAACTCATTTTCAACTTATGTGTATACCTTGGCCAAGGATTTCGTTATTGACTTAATTGAACGAAATGCAGATCACAATCTCTTACTATTTATGAGTGACGAATCCTCTACTGGTCATTCACAACCTTCATATAGTTCTTGACATACCCGAACGATGCCGTATTAGCGGCCTTTAGAGCAACATCCAACACCGTCAAAGCATGACTGTCCTCATACAAGGCACTATGATGACCTTAAGTCAAAGGACCAATTTCACTACCGAACATTAGAGATTAACCACTGACACTCAGATAGTTATCCATGTGGAATATTTTAGCCGGTCTCCAATGTTTTGTTCTATGAAAAAACATCCACGTGTTCATTTAATTGTTATCACACTTTAGCTTGTGAGATCAGCTACTTACTTCACAAGTGAAAAATGTCACACGTGATGGTCTATCTGTAATAACGATATCTGTATCTCGTTATTACTTACGACCACGGATTATTCAAGATCCAATCATACGTAATTTGTATCTCACAATCACAACTCCTTGTGATTAACAAATCACTTAAACTTAAATTTTCGGACTCTATTATTTAATATTATTTATCAGAAAATTAATTTAAATAAATAATAGATATTGCTAAACATATTAAAAGTGTTTACAACATAAATCGATTGGATCTAGGGCATAGCACTTACAAACTCCCACTTGCACTAGATCCAATCACTCATGTATCTAATACCAAAAGCGTTCACATGACGATCATGTTTCTACTGTGAGAACGGCTTTGTCAATGGATCTGCAATATTATCATCTGTGGGAACTCACTCTATCTTTATGTTATTTCTTTGTATAATTTCCTTGATGAGATGATATCGCCTTAGCACATGTTTGGATCGTTGATGAGACCTTGGTTCCTTCGCTTGTGCGATGGCTCCATTGTTATCACAGTACAAAGGTATGAGATCAACAATGCTAGAAACGACTCCCAGTTCATTAATGAACTTCTTGATCCAGACAGCTTCCTTCGCTGCTTCAGAAGTAGCAATGTACTCGATTTCTATTGTTGAATCAGCGATTGTCTCCTGTTTGGAACTTTTCCAACTAACCACTCCATTGTTGAGATTAAACATATAACCTGATTTAGACATGCTATCATCTTTGTCAGATTGAAAGCTAGCATCAGTATACCCATGAATCTTTAGTTCATCTTCTCCATAGATCAAGAACACATCTTTAATCCTTCTCAAGTACTTAAGAATGTTCTTAACCGCTATCCAGTGTTTCTCACCAGGGTTTGTTTGAAACCTGCTCGTAACATTTAGAGCATATGAAATATCTGGTCTTGAACATAGCATCTCATACATGATAGATCCTATCGCCAAAACATAAGGACTCTTATCTATGCGATTCCTTTCATCATGTGTTTTAGGACACATATCTTTTGAGAGGTAAATCCCATGTGACATAGGACACAAAACTCTCTTAGACTCTTCCATATTAAATCTTCTCAAGATTTTATCTATGTACAAAGATTGGGATAAGCCTAGTAATCTTTTAGAACTATCTCTATAGATCTTGATTCCCAAGATATATGCTGCTTCTCCCATATCTTTCATGGAAAAATTCTTTGACAACCATAATTTTACCAATTGAAGCATTGGGATATCGTTTCCCATTAATAATATGTCATCAACATATAGTATTAGGAATACGACCGTGCTCCCAATTGTCTTCTTGTAGACACACGGTTCATCTTCATTTTTTATGAAATCAAACCTTTTGATTCTCTCATCAAAACGAAGATTCCAGCTCCTTGAGGCTTACTTTAATCCATAAATAGATCGATTAAGCTTACATACCTTGTTGGCTTCTTTGGATTCAAAACCTTCTGACTGTATCATGTACACATCCTCTTGTAAGTTTCCATTAAAGAAAGCAATTTTGACATCCATTTGTCATATCTCATAATCATGGTATGCAGCTATTGCAAGCAAAATCTGAATGGACTTTAGCATGGCTACAGGCGAAAAGGTTTCATCAAAGTCAACGCCTTGTCTTTGTGTGTAACCTTTCGCTACTAGTCTTCCTTTGTATGTATGGACGTTTCCATCCACATCGACCTTTTTCTTGGAAATCCATTTACAACCTATCGATTTTATCCCACCTGGAAGGTCAACCAAGGTCCAAACCTTGTTCTCATACATCGAGTTCATTTTTGATTCCATGGTCTTTTGCCATCTCTTCGAATCAACACTTGACTTTGCTTCTACGTAATTTGTAGGTTCATCATCCTCGACTAATAATACTTGATTAGTAATCGTGAATTTGTACCTTCTGGGAGGTCGAATGATCCTACTTGATCTACGCTGAGCTGGAGTGTCCCCAGGAGTCTCTACATCCTAATCAAGAGTAGGTGTGGTATCAGACTCAGGTTCATCTAATTGGTCAATAGTATCTGTGGATTTTTGAACTTCTTCAAGTTCTATCTTGCTCCCACTACCCTCTCCTAGAATAAACTCTTTCTCTAGGAATATGGCATGTCTTGAGATGAACACCTTCTTCTCAATGGAATTATAGAACTGATATCCAATTGTCTCTTTTGGATATCCCACAAATATACATTTATCAAATTTAGCCTCAAACTTATCCGATTCATTTCGCTTCACGTAGGCGTCACAGCCCTAAACTTTCATGTGAGATAAGTTTGGTCTTTTTCCTCTCCATAGCTTGTATGGAGTTTTGTCGACCGATTTAGATGGGAGACGATTAAGTGTGTAGCACGCAACAATTAGTGCATGACCCCAAAATGATTGTGGGATGTTTGCACGGCTCATCATTGATCACACCATGTCTAGCAATGTGCGATTTCTCCGTTCATATACACCATTATGTTGCGGTGTATACGGCGGAGTCCACTGCGAGAGAATCCCATTCTTTTTAGATAATCTAAAAATTATCCATTTAAATATTCTCCACCTAGATCTGATCTCAGCGTGAGAATACTTTTACCGGTCTGTTTCTCTACTTCAAGTTTGAATTCCTTAAACTTTTCAAGTGCTTCATGCTTGAATTTCATCAGATACACATAACCATATCTAGAATGATCATCAGTGAATGTGATGAAGTAAGAGAAACCACCTCTGGCGGTGATTGACATGGGTCCACATACATCAGTATGTATTAGTCCCAACAGTTCTGTGGCATTTTCTCCTTTTCTAGTAAAAGGGAACTTGGTCATTTTGCCTAACAGGCACGACTCGCATTTGTCAAATGATTCAAAATCAGTTGACCCCAAGTATCCATCTTTTTGTAACTTGGAAATGCGTTTGTCGTTAATATGACCCAGTCTGCAATGCCAGAGGTATGTATTATTTAGATTATCACTTTTATACCTTTTACTTTCTATACTCATAATAGATGACTTGGTATCTAGAATATAAATTCCATTTTTGCAACGCACCACAACCATAAAAGATCTCATCTTTATAAAACGAACAACGATTGTTCTTAACATTAATTAAAAAACCATTCATGTCCAAATATGAAATAGAAATAATGTTTTTAGTAATGGCGGGAACAAAATAGCAATTTTCTAATTCTAATACTAAGCTCGAAGGCAGTGGTAAGAAGTATGTCCCTACAACTAATGCAGCAACTCTTGCTCCATTCCCCACGCGTAGGTCAACTTCTCTTTTCTGCAGTGGTCTACTTCTCTTTAGTCCCTACATATTTACACAAATATGAGATCCACATCCAGTATCTAATACCCAAGAAGCTAGTGAAGTAGACATATTAACCTCCATAACAAAAATACCTGAAGCAGAAGCTTTAGAAGACTTCTTTCCCTTCAAGCTAGCAAGATAAGCCTTGCAGGTCCTCTTCCAATTACCTTTCACTTCACAGTGATAGCATGGGTCATCACATTTGGTATTGTCCTTGCCTGTTTGATTGCTTTGTTATTGCCCTTAGCCTTTTTTTATGTTTTCTTAAAACTTCCTTTGATTTTCCTCTTAGTGCCCTTGGAGGATTGAATAGCTAAGACATACCCAGTGTTAGCCTTGACATTGGGTTTCACAGTTTTAAGCATATTAAGCAACTCAGGGAGTGTGCATTCGATCTTATTGATATTGAAGTTCATAATGAACTGTGAATAACTATCTGACAGAGATTGCAGAACCAAATCAATACTTAGTTCATGATCCATGATAAAACCCAATTGAGCCAATTTCTCAATGAAACCAATCATTTTTAGCACATGAGCACTGACTGAAGATCCCTCTGCCATTTTGCACTAGTATAGTTGTTTGGAGGTCTCATACCTCTCCACACGAGATTGTTCATCATACTACTCCTTGAGATGAAAAATCATAGTGTAAGTATCCATATCCTCATGTTGCTTCTGCAACTCAGGTGACATAGCTGCAAGCATCGCACATGCTGCAATGTTATCGTCATCACTGTGTTTGTTGTAAGCAGCCACCTCTTCCTCAGTGGAATTTTCAGTAGGTACCTCTGGAAAGGGCTGCTCAAGGACATACCTAATTTTCTCATGCTTGAGAACGATTCTCAAATTGCGGTGCCAATTAAGAACATTTGGTCCGGTCAATTTGTTGGCATCCAGTATGCCTCTCAAATTCATATAATTATTCATGATTCAAAAACTGTAAATGAAGAAAAATATAGAATCAATATGTATTATAATGCATTTGCACAAATTCAATATGGACTTTAATTAAACGTGCTCCCACTGTTTAAAATAAATTCATGACTCTCATACATAAACTATTGGAATCCACATTTGATTCTCAATGGGTTGGGATCCCATTCGTTGTATCAAGATCTTGAGTGTACTCAACAAATCTTAATAAAACATTTAGGTAGATACTATTATCAATTGTATCTCCATATAACTCCCAGATCATTAAGCTGACAACTCTTTTGTCTTCACACATCTTATGTGTTAGCTTAACATGCCTCTAAAACTTATTTCCTTGAGTGTACTCAACAGAAGATAAATTTTAGTTAAGGCAAACCCATCATTCAGAAATATCAAATATTTCATAGTGTCAAATATATCCCTAACAGACCAGCCCTGAGTGTACTCAACAACTTGAGGTTGATTTAGGATTCTCGTTTTTCACTATAATGATGGAAGGCAGATAATACTAACTTAATATTTTAATGAGGAATTTAACATGCAATGATCTCATCAAGAGTGTGTGTGTGTGTGTGTGTGTGTATAATCATGCATCAACCATGCGCGAATAAATATATAAATAATTGTATGGATGATTATAGACTTATTCTATCTAGTTTTCCCGAGCCAAAGAAAAGACTAGTTGGTCAATTCCTAAGGGGTACAACATTGGATCAATATCAATGCACCATCTCCATGGTTTCCACCTCTTCTTGTGCCTTCAATTAGTCAATCTACAACATGTATCCTATATTAATTAGCACGCAAGCCTAAAAAAAATTAGACTCGCAGGCCCATAATAATAACAATAACAACGGACTCCCAGGTCCAATATAATATAGGGCTCGCAGGCCCATAACAACAATAATAATAATGGACTCGCAGGTCCAAAACAATTAAGGGCTCGCAAGCCCATAAAACGACAAGAATTAAATCAACCATTCAACACATCCATATGGTCGAGTCCATAATCATCCATAAATAAACATTTACCACATAAATGTTTCCTATGTATAATATCTAATATTATATGTAATGTCTCAAAAATCTAGCAATTATAGTCGTCAAAATTTATTATAAATTTTGGATTGAAATAATTAAATAATTAATTAATCATATTAATTAATCAGCTTAATTGGTGAGCCTATTTAATTAAAATCAAATTTTAACTAAATCCCGAATTAGAGTTCAACTCTAATTCCAAAACAATTGGGCGTAGTTATTTAATAAAAATCAAATTTTAATTAAATTCCGGATAAGAGTGCAATTCTAATTCTATAAAATTTAGGGTGAGATAATTCAATTAAAATCAAATTTTAATTAATTATTAAATTAGAGTCATACTTTAAATTTAATTTGCATTGGGGAAGTAGTATTAATTAAAATCAAATTTTAATTAACATAATATTAGAGTCCAACTCTAATAAAATTGAATTAATATTTTAATTTAGGACAAAAACTCCCAAATAAAATAAAAATTCAATTTAGGGTCAAAATTAAATATTTAAGTTAAAATCTAATTTTAACAAAAATATAAAAGTCATCAAATTTTAAATGTATCATTAATTTTGGGCCTAATTAGAAACATGGGTCAAGTCCACTAAAATCATAATTTCAAAAACCATTTTGAATTCAAATTCAAAACCAATTTCAAAAATTGCAATTTGACTCAATTCAAAATTAAAACACAAGTCCCTCAATTTCGTAAATAGCATGACAGACCCCTCTATCAAAATTGCAAAAGCACCCATATATCTTTAATTGCAAGCGGGGGCTCGCAATTACATTAATTGCAATAGAAGCCCCCGCCTCCACCTTCCCCAATCTGAAAACCCTAAAAAAAAAAATTTATTTATTTATTTCTAAATTGCGTCGCCTGCCCAATAGCCAACAGGCGTCAGCCCCTTTTGTCGGTGACAACAGCGCGATGCCGTTGTTGGGAGAAGAAGTTATGATAGAAACACTGAAAGCTGTGCAGTGTCAACCGGACTACAACCGGTCGATCGAAGCTGCCTGAAATGAAAATTCTCGTTTTTCTCTAGAATTTAAATATTTATTTTCATCAATTATTTTCTTAAAGGGCCACCCACGTTTTTGGCAATAAAAATCCTACTAAATTGAAGCATTTAACCTCAAACTTAAATGGTACCCATATTTTATCTCTTAAATGAAATTTGACCCTTCATTTGCTTTAAGTTATGGGATATTTACCTATAAATAGAGACCTCATTTCACTTATTTTTCACACACCAAACGCAAGAGTTTTTACATACTAAAGAAAGAGTTTTCAAGAGAGAAAAAGAAAGGGAGGAAGACTATTTTTCCTATAAGTTTAAGAAGTGTTTTCAAACATCAATTCTCAACGGTTTTCAAATATCCAAGGAGTGCATTTCTTTCAACGTCCAAATTTCATCGAAGTTTTCAATCCAAGTTTTCAAAATTTCAAAAGTATCAATCAAGGTAGGTAGAGGTGCAATGTGTTTAATCGTGTTAAGTTATAAGTTTCGATTCATGTTAATGTTTGTATGTCAAATGGTACTCCGGTACGGCATACCCTTCTATGTTGAAGAAATGTTCGTGTGTCAAATGATGCCCTCGGATACGGCATACCCCTTCATGTCAAATGATGCCTCCGGTTACGGCATGTATGAAAAGTTATAAAGTTAATATTTTGAAATGTATAACTTGATCACAAATACACCTATGACACCTATTGAGTTTTTCAACTCACGGGTTTAATCTCATCTCTATAGATTGAAGGAATTCTACCTCGGGCATGGATGGAGGAGAAGATGGAGAGTGATGCAACGAGCCCATGGAAATCCGGTGAATAAGTGATTTGGATTTATTTTTATGAAATGTTTTCCAATGTTATTTCCTTAAAGTTTTGAATAACGCAGAATGCGAGAACAAGTTATGTTTTCTTCAAATAAATTACATTTTGTTGTTTTGAAAAATGATTCAATATTTTTGTTTAAAATATTTAAAGTATTGTTATTTAAATTATTATCCGAAGATGTAAGCTTCTGCTAAAACGTATGTACTTATTACTAAACACTGGTTAAGCTAAGTAAAGTAAGTAGCGTTTCGATCCACTAGGGGTCAGGGCGTTACACACCCCGTTAGGATGCAAAGGCCGTCGATCGAGAAAAATGTCCAGCGATCGTTTACACTCTAACGGTCAAGTCAACGGTCGAACGAAAAGAAAATAAAGAGTGCCGAGACAAGAGAGGGGGTTTGTTTCAGATTTTAGAGCGTACCTTATGTTGTGAAGTGAACCCATATATATAGAAGGGAAAATTACATAAATTCAAGGGTTTAAACATCAAATTCAAACATCAGGGCTAGAGTTTCATTATGCAACAATCAGGTATTGATTTAATAATTTAAATATTAATTTCTTCCAATTCAATTTCCCCAACCCTAATTTCACGTTTTGTTTTCTCTCTCTACCATCTCCATACTCTGCCTTCTCTCGATCATGAAACACCATCGTCGCCACCGTCGACGACGATTCACGACGACAACGGCGATCACGACTGAGGCGACACTCAAAAGCATCCTCACCGGTGGCTATTCTATTGGTTTTCTCTCTCTCTTCTCCTCTGCTTCGAACCACGAATAGGGTTACAGTCAATCTAGGTAGGTTACAACTTACAGGCGGTAGTGGTGGATTTGACCTGTGGTGGTGTGTGCGCCTGTGCGATGGTGTTGCTGTTTGCAATTTGGTGACGGTTGTGTTGCAAAAATGGTGGTGGCAGCGGCGGTCTTCAACTGTGAATTTGATTTTTGTAGTGGGTGTGGAGTAGTTTTGGGGTTTGTGTTGCTGGTGGTAAGGGTGTTGGCTGTGGACGTGAGGTTGCGGTGGCGATGGATTTGGATGGTGTCTTGTGCGATGACGGTGTCTTATATAGTGGTGGACTCTGTACAGCGTGGATGTGGATGCGGATGCGGTGGTGGCGTTTGTGGTCGGCTTTCTTGGTCGGTGTTTTGTTGGAGGTTGTGATGGTGTGGTGAAGGAAACGGTGGCAGTTTTTGTTAGTGATTTAGTTTAGGCGGCGATGGTGTGGTTCAGATGGCAATGGTGGTGGGTTTGGTGATGTACTGAGGTGGATCGAGATCGGTGTTTGGTGTCTATAACCGACAATTAATCTGTGATCTTGAAATTCGATCATTTTATGACTAAAAAATAATTTGTGACCATCAAATTCAAAAATACGTGACCTGTGACCTATAATATTTTGGATTTATAACTATTTGTGACCTATAGTTGTGACTCGTGACTTATAATTTTTTAAATTTGTGATCAATGATATAAACTGTGACATATAAAATTGATGGATAAATTGTGATCCGTGACCACGAAATAATCTGTGATCTATAAAAGTTTTGATTTGTAACCTCGAGATAATTTGTGACCAATTAATTTGAAGATATGTGACCAAGAAATAAATCTGTGACCTGTAAAGTGTACACGTGATCATTAATTGTATAATTGTAATTTTATAATATTTGATTAATAAATAATTTTAATTAATTAGATAAAAACCTGATTTTTGCATTAGTTAAACTTTAAATATGGTTTTTGAACTGTGCATAATTAATACATGGTTTGTGAATTTTTCCCTATATAGAAATGGAAGTGGGACAAATGGGTTAAAGAAATGGGTCAAATCTAATGAGGTACAATATAAAATATGTATAAGATGATTCTTCAAGGCAAAGTAGAAACACCACCAGGGTTTCGTCCTCAAGGTGATGATTACCATTTTAAATTTCAAATTTTGAATTGGCATATTTTAATGTAATGTATTTAATTCAGCTTATTACATGGGTTTGGTAGCATAATATAGTTACAAAACAATTTAGGGAGTAATCAAGTGATCAAGTATTTACACTAATATTATAATATTTATATAGTATTTTATGTATATAGTTCAAGATATAGTATATTGAGAATTTTTATTTTATTTTATTTTATATCACATATATATTCGAATCTTTCCCTGCTTCAATTCAATTTACTTCTAATTATAACATTAAGCTCTTTAGGCGGCCACAATTTCTAATTACTTTCAAAAAGTTTATTTAAAAATTCTAAAATTAAAACCAATAAAATATTGAACCTTGAATTTAAAAAAAAAATGAAATTACGATTTTCAAGTAAAATTACATGTTATCACACTTCTAAATATAATATACTAATAACCAAAAAAAAAAAAAATACTGTACTCATCCAAATCATTGCAACGTAACAAAACTAAATTGGTGACATGGATGGAGCAGAAATAAAAAATCATATACGCAATTAACATCTTGTAAATGTCACACTAGTCTAGGTCCAGTCATTCATTTGGGTATGTAGAATCGGATGATAAATATTATTACTCATCCTTTTTTTTTCCATGTCAATGACATTGCCCCCGTTTGACAATTATTATTTGAGAAAATATTGTTATAAATAATGATTTTTAGAAAATAGAGGCTCAAAAGTATTTTTAAAAAAAATTGAATTTGAGTGCATAATATTTTATTGTGTGAATATATGGTTGAAAATAAGTACGTAGAAAAAAAAATATAAATAATAGTTTTCAAATAGTAGGTAGTTCACTGGGTGCAAGAAATGTACCATCAATACAAGACTAACATTTAAGACTATTGAGACGATAGGATGGATGCTACTCGTCTTATTTGTCCGAAAATGAAGATTTACCATAACAATTACTAACACCAATAATATTCAACAAAAGCCAACAACCTTACAATTGTATTGGGCACATATAACAATTTGCAGCCAGTGCACGGGTCTTGTGCATGAGTTGGTTGCTAGGTAAGTTGACCACTAAATATTCAATATTCATAATTTCCCTCCCACTAAAACAAAGCATTAATCCAATCAATCGGTACTGCATAAGATATTGAAGAGGGCTAATTAGCAATTACACCAAGTCAAGATGGATAAGTTACTTTGGCCAAGTTATCTACCATGAAAATTTTTTAAAAGATAACAATAATGTGAAATTTCAACTACAAAATCAAACAGAATCACCACGTTAACATTTTAAAATAAACTAATAATGTACTTGAAAAGGCTTGAGAATGTCCGGTGTATTGAGGTAATCATGAAGGGTTGAGGGTCAAACACGATTATAAGTTGAATGAAATTACTCTATTGGTAAATCCAGATTTGCATCTGCCTATTTAATCTCTTCGTATTTTATCGTTAATTATTTGAAGGGTTGAGGGTCAGACACGATTATGACTTGAATGAAATTGCTCTGTTAGTAGATCCAGATTTGCATTGAATGAAATTGCTCTGTTAGTAGATCCAGATTTGCATCCGTCTATTTAAGCTCTTCGTATTTTGTCATTAATTATTTGGAGCGATAATAGATTGACACAGTTTCCCTTTTTTTTTCATGCACTTGCTGTAAGTCAATTAATAGAGCTCCCTTCTTACATTTGCATCGTTATAATTATAGATTGGATGTCTAATTGTTCGGACAATGATAATAGTATGTTGTACAACAAGAGTAAAGAGGTTTGAAAAAACACTCTTAAGCCATTCTTAATTGGGAAAATTTTCTAACTAGTCTACTTTTTATCTTTTTTTTTTTTTTTTTTTTTTTTTTTTTAATGTAAAAATGAAATTGTCTCCTGCAATAATAATAATAATTAGAAGAAAATATTAAATGTTCATTCAGCCATGCAAAACAATTGTTGTGCTATTTATTTAAAATATCATTTAGATGAATCTAGGCAACATTGACATGCAAAAACTAAAGTGTTAAAATGGAGTAGAAACTCCGCCAATTTTGTCTAATTTGATAAAAATATCCTAACGCATGTAATTTGTGCAAAAAGAAAAAAAAATGAGTCACTTGTTATAAACTAGAGAGAAAAGGAAGAATAAAAGAGAGAAACCAATATAATTGTGTATCTTATTAAAAATCAAAGTCACATATTTATACGAAAGAATTAGGGCATAAGAAATACAACGGTCATAATGACTATGACTAACAAAAGTATAAAATTCATTCATAAATACTACTATATTTACAACACTTCCAATGAATGAATATTAACATAATAACTATCTCATTGAAACATTAATTGGCAAAAATCTCATGGGACAAAAATGACAATAAATGAAAAAAGAGTACAAATAATTTAGAGTAATAAAATGTCGTCTCATTAAAACCTAGTCAAAAAAATCTAATGAGACAAATTTTGAGTGAAGGAAAATAGTACAGCTGCTCATCTGATTTCAATTCTTGTATCAAGTGATCCATGTCTTATATGTCAATATCTTCAATATTGATATCTTGCACGTCAATGTTTTAAAAAAAATTTAGTGGGACAAAACATGATGACCGTAGTAACATAATGATTCAAAAAATAACTTTTGTTGATCTTTTCAAGAGTTTCATATTTATCAGAGTATTATTTTGAGTGTAAGTACATTGTATGTTATGGAAATTTTTTACACTAAAACGTGTCTCATTAAAACCTTATTAAACCCATGAGAAAAATCTAATAAAGGAAAAAAAAAGTACATTATTTTTTAGTATGCTATAACAATTATCTCGTTAAAAAAACTCGTCAGAAAAATTCAACAGAACAAAACTTTGGTTAAGAGAAAAAGAGTATAATGTTTATTTACTCTCTTTCATGATAATATCACTTGACGTATGCTTCATGCATATTAAAATTTTCAAGAATAACATTAATAGTTATGTCAGATGAGTTAATTATCAAATATTTCAAATTTCGTGCATCGTCAAGATATCATGATATGAAATCAAGATTAATTCACTATATTGAGAGTTGTGCAATACATGTTACGATTTTATTTTTCTCATTTCCTTTTTTTGGTAAGTATACCTTTAGATTTTCAGATTACATGTATAGAATCTTCAAGATTTTCTAGTGAATTCAATTTTGGATTTCGTCTCTTTTATTTGACCAATCATTACTTTATTCAATATATTTCAACGTATTTATTTCGATTCCTTGCTATATAATGCAGTATATCATGTGCAAAAGTGTTGTCGACAATTTTTTATTTTTGATTTTATTCTTTTCGATAATGGCATAATTTATTGAGATATTTCAATTTTCAATATATCAAGTACCCGAATCTCTTCTGAAATATTATAATTTATTGTGTCTATATACTTATTAAGAGTATATGTTTCCTCAATGGGATTATCTTTGATAAGTGCTCTATTTTTGTTCGAAGATTTATTTCTTTTTTATTATAATCGAATACCATCACATTTCAGACATACCATAGATATATAAATATAATACTATTAAATTGTCCTCCTAGGACATCAATTCATGTTGGAGCAGTTAAAATTAGCGCTTGAGATATGGTTAATCTCTCTGATCAATAAATGTATCCAAATAAATTATCTTTCAAACTTCTGGTTCAATTATCTTTTGTGAGGATTTATATAATGAAACATTTGTACATTAATTACAACTTCTTAATTCATCCCCCTAATATCGTGAGAGTTGTCCAGTCAAATTGACAAATAGCAAATCGCTTTATAAAATATTACCCTTTAGGGCTTGAGATATTGTATAAGGGTTCAAACTGCTGATTTATTTTAGCATTCTTTACCTTTCATTTTAGTGCATTGTGGTAGATCAATTTTACATATAATGAACAATTAAAATATGCTGATGAAAAAATTAAGCTTTGACGGTTTGACCATAAGCTAATTATAACATGAAGAACTATGATGTTGATGTGATGCATAATAACTTTCTCTAAACAGAAATGAGAAGTGTTTTGTTCTCAATTAAATTAATTGAAAGCATTTAACAAATAATGATGTAAAATCATTTATCGACGTATCAACTAACACTTATCGAAAGATTGACATTTAAGATCACTAGCACTAATAAGACACAACAACTTGATTGTATAATTTGAAAATTATGCTCGTAATTAAAAACTTGGACAATAATTTAGGCATTGTTTGAGCCACATTATTTGAAAAAAAATACATTATTCAAAAGTGATTTGACATTATTTCAATCACACATTCTTTAATAAAATAAAATTACAAGCAAATCTACAATATTTCCTTATTTTTTAACAACTCATTTCCCATCAATATATTATTCAAAAATACATTTTCATTCCAATAATATGACTAAAACAAGGGCTTAGCAAACTTCGGATTGCGAATACCATACAATCATCTTGTATTTATATCAAATATATTAGATACAAATTATATTTAGATGGTCAACATGGAGGATGATGGACCCCATTTATCATCTTGATTAATTTTCAGAAATATTGAAAATTTAGTCCCCATTTTAGATAGTGATAGTTAACAAAAAAATTTCATAAAAAAAAAAAAAAAAACATCACATAGGATTTAATTAGATTGAAGAATCTTCTGGTTCTTCATTGAAAATTCATTTGAATTTTTAATTTCGTATCATTATTGATTCAATGATAGTCCAACTGATCATGTCAAATAATGAGATCAGATTGAATTTCTGATTCAATATAAGATATAATTCTATTATTTAATTTCAAATAATATAATTAAATGTTATATGATCATATAATAATAAATCAAATAGATAAACTAATTAATGTTAATATAACATGAGCTATATATTTCCCTTTGGGGATAAACATGAATTCAACATGATATGTTTTTTTTTTTTTTGAAATATGTGCTAATTTGATTGCACATTGTCTTTTATCATTATTTTTTCAAGAATAATATGTCAATATTCTTTTTAAAAATTGAAAATTATATGTTAGATCGTATTTAATTATATTTTCTCGATAGCAAGTAAAGGTTAACTAGAATGTTAGTAAAAAATATTATATGTTACTTCAAGAGCAACAAAATATTTGTAATAAATAAATCTACGAAAAATATCATTTTGGAATATTAGTTATAATATTGTGCTATTTCATAAACAATAACATGATATATTATCATTTTAAAGTTGATAAAGGAGCATCTAAAAATATTTAATCAGGTTAAAAATATTAATTATCATATAAATAGGATATAGTATAAAAATTAATTACCAAACTGATAGGTTATGAATTTACATATAAAAATTAGTTACCAAAGTAACAAACATGTAATGATAAAATAATCTTTATATATAGAAGTTAACAAAATTGACTAAATCTTTTACTAACATGTAAAAAATTCCAAACATGCACGTGAATTTCATATCTACTGAAACTGAAGATAGAACGAATATGAAGCAGAATTAAAAGACAGAATTAATACATAAATAATATATGGCAAATTGATTGTGTTTGAATTAAAAGACATAAATTAATGGTAAACTATGAAATTACTTATTAAACCATGAATTAATATGCGTACGAATTGCATATGCAAATGTGAATTACAATTTATATGCATACAAACAAAAAGTAGAGAAAAAGAAGCAACATCATTATGATGTACATGTACATTGAAAGAATTCACATGTCCATCAAATAAATTTTGTTACATGTATCACAAGATTATGCTTATAAAAATTATTACTTTCTAACTAATTTACTTTGATTTTGAGAGAATCGTGTTGATAACGTATTATAAACTAGAGAACAAAAGAAATAAGCCAATAGAATTATTTGTTTTATTAAGAATCAAAGTTTCATATTTATAGGAAAGAATTAGGGTTACAAGGGATCAATAGTCATAGTCACATAATGACTATGACCGCAGGAGTATAAAAGTTATTCGTAAAAATTACTATATTTACAACATCACATGAATTTTATTTAATTTAACGAGAATGCCTAAAAGTTCAAAACTTGTACTTATATTTAAGACCAGCAACTATGATACAAAGCATATGCATTGTTTTTTATATGTACATCAATACATGTATACAAACATGACAAATTAAGATTTGTTGTCAAATGAATTTGACATCTTTATTAACAGAAGATGTGAAAAATATTGGTTGGATGACACTATTAATTATTTTTTAAACAGTCCAATAAAATTCTGTCACATAACGCTTTTGTAACTCAGGATGTTATTCAAAATGTTATTCAAAACACAATTGCAATTTGGCAGCCCAGACACCGGTTCTACAACTTCACCCCTATTCACGTGGGTGTATTCGGAGGACAATACTCGAACCGAAATAGTGAAATTTGTTGCGATCACTGAGTTGCCTCTGGCTATTGCAGACAACCAACACTTCGTCTCGTTCATGAAAAAATATCTGCAATCGAGGTACCTTGGGATAAGTCGAAACACTCTTT
Organism: Olea europaea var. sylvestris; assembly: GCF_002742605.1. Lineage (NCBI taxonomy): Eukaryota > Viridiplantae > Streptophyta > Magnoliopsida > Lamiales > Oleaceae > Olea > Olea europaea. The sequence goes on from NC_036247.1 coordinate 37,329,455, forward strand.
GTGTTGATACAATACAATATTTCAATAATTCAAAACAACAATTAATTATGAATTTGCAACAATAGCGGGGTGTTATATCTTTAACTTCTGATATATGAGAAGGGGTTAATAAAAGAGCATATATAGCTGTAACCTCACACTATATAGACCTACTTTAGTGCATGCATAAGAAAATTGTTGCTTTTAGAATTATTGAGTTTCCTCACAATGCTAATAATATATCTAATGCTATTATCAGTATTGTTAGAGAATATAATTGCGAGACTAAAATTCAGTCTTTTACTTTTGATAACGCTAGCGTTAATAAGGTAGTCGTCGATAAATTATGAAGAACGCTTCAACCTGATTTTGGTGGGTATTTATTTCATATTCGTTGTGTATGTCATAACTTGAATTTAATTGTGCAAGATGATTTAAAACATATAAATGATGAATTTCAAAGGATTAGGAATGCATTAGTATATATTACGATCTCTCCTGGTAGAAAACAAGCATTTTAAGATTTTTGTGCCGAATTAGGGGTGACGACTGCTAAAACATTTGTTAGTGACGTAGGCCATAGATGGAACTTTACTTACTTGCTATTAAAGTCATGTGAAGGTTTCGAAAATCTAATAACTGACTTTTATAACAATAGACACGTTAGAAGTGATGATGATGATATGTTAAATGAATCCGATTAGATTTTAGTTTTGAAAGTTAAACGATTTTTGACATCTTTTTATGAGATCACAAAAATTTTATTCGGTGTTTATTATCTCATAAGTTGTATGGTGCTTGAACGCCTTTATATAATTACAAGAACATTCCATAAATATAAAAATGATATTGCTTTTAGTGAAATTATAATTGTTATGGAATTAAAGTTTTGAAAATATTGGGAAGAACTGTCTATGTTATTTTTTTTAGCATGCGCAATGGATCCCTGATATAATATTTTGGGAACTAAATACGTAATTAATCAAATCAATAAAATTTTAATACTTGATACACCTATCACCTATAAGAATTTAGAATAAACATTATGTGGAATGTACGATTTATATGCGGAAAGAATGGGTGCGAATGTTAGTCGGGTACTCTCTGCACTTGCTCCCTCTGTTGAAATTGAAGAGGATGATGCTGAAATAATGAATTTATTTCAAGGCATTAATACATTTAGATATGATGCAACTGCAATGTGTTCATCTAGTGCCATGTCGTCCACATTTGCATCTCATCAAACATCGGCCTAAACTCAAAATGCGATGTCTATCGAATTAATTGATTACTTCAATCATAATATGCCAACAGACAGAACAATTAAAAAAAGTTCAGAAGAAATAATTGAATTCTGACGAAAGTATGAAAAACGTTGGCCAATTGTTTCTGCAATTGCGAAAGATTTGCTGACACCCCCGGTTAGCACTATTGTTTCAGAGTCTGCTTTTAGTGTAAGTAAAAGGGTTTTGATCGATATCAGGAGCCGATTGAAAGAAAATGTTTTGGAAGCGTTAATGTACGTGAAGGATTGACAAGAAGCTCATTTTCGACTACAAGATAAATAAGCTGAAATTGCATGTCATCAAATAAGTGATATTTAATTTAATGATATTAATCAAAATTTCTTTATTTTTTAATCGTTAAATTTAATTTTCTTTAAAAAATTGTATACGTTACAACAAGTTGTTCGTGTACAATTTTTAATTTCGCCTACTTAAAATTGATGTAATGGATCCCAAACTCGGATAAAGGAGGAGGGTTTACATTTTATGTACTTTAAAAAGAAATCAAAAAAATATATTTTTTGTAAATGTATTTCAAAAAATAATTCATCTTCATTATATAAATATTTTATATTTTATAAAAAATATTATATTACAATATGATATAAATAAAAAAAATAAAAAATTGTCTTCATTAAATTATTTGTATTTTTTAACACTTTTTATTTTTTTTAAAAGTGTTTTCTATTATTTCATTTATTTGTAAAACTCTTAAAAAAAAGGACGAGCCCACGAGCCAAAGCTTGGTTCGGACCACGACCTCGTGGGTCGAGTCGAGCTCCCCCAAATTCAACAAGCCACGAGCGAGGCTCGCCAATAGCGCGAGCTGAGCTCGTGAGATTAAGGGCCGAGTCAAGCATTGCCACCACTAGCAAGAGTATAAAAGTTATTTGTAAAATTTACTATATTTACAACATCACATGAATTTTATTTAATTCAACGAGAATGCCTAAAAGTTCAAAACTTGTACTAATATTTAAGATCAGCAACTATGATACAAATCATATGCATCGTTTTTTTTTTTTTATGTACATCAATACATGTATACAAACATGACGAATTAAGATTTGTTGTCAAATGAATTTGACATCTTTATTAACAGAGGATGTGAAAAATATTGGTTGGATGACACTATTAATTATTTTTTAAACAGTCCAATAAAATTTTGTCACGTAACGCTTTTGTTACTCAGGATGTTATTCAAAAAGTTAGTATAGCATGATTGGAAACAACGAAGTACATGTATATACATGAACATTTGTGATATTTAAGAAATACATTAGATTCGTACTCTATTGACTCATTCTAACCTCATCTAGAAATTAATTGTTTGATCCCATTATTCTAATTTTTAAACCGTATAAATTAATTGTTTAAAAATTGCAAGTGGACATAACTGTGTCAGACCTTTTAATTGTTGCAAAAAATGTACAAATTCAAAAGGTCAAAAACATCCTCATTTTTCGACCCTAATTTCCAAAAATAACTGTGTTACTCCTTAACTTCTAAATAACCACCCACCATTTATTTGAAGGGTAAACAGGGGATTCAGATTTGGGCACCTAACACGACTCTCCAATGGTCAATCATGGATGGTATTTGTCTAGGAATAACCGACAATTCATTCAATGTGGCACCCACAATGAAGAAATGAAATTGGCAAAAATTTTGAATAAAGGGGCTCAAACATAATAAAATAAATTTAATATAAATGTTCGAAAAATGGTCCTTTCTATTCAATGCAGCCGACGTCGTGAAGAACGTGACAATACTAGTTAGTCCTCGTTTATATATATATATATATATAGCAATCTCTATTAATGTGAATGTCACATGTCGAAGAGGCCAGTTATTCGAAAGTTTTATTGACCAATAGAGTACATAAACAACAAACTATTTTCATAGAGGTCACTAATGCTCAAGCAAAATTTTAAATCACTACATTGGTCTTATTAACGATGAAATACCCGACATAGTGACCTTACACATTGTGGATTACGATTTTGTCATAACCTTTTCGCTATTCGATAATGGTAAAAAGTGAGGTTTTTCCATTCTATAATTGCATTTTGTTTTGAAGATTTGTGATTTCATGATATGAATAGAACAATCATTAGTCGATGTCAAGGTTTAATGAGATCACATTGGATCTAAAGTGAATGTTGCATAAATAGTGAATAACTATATAACGAAATGTAACTTTAAAAATCATTATAAGAAAATATGAGTTGATATAAAATTTTATTTAAGTTTACAAACACGCCATTAGGACTTGTGGAGCTCGTGAAGTTGAAAATAAGCCAATATATTTTACATTTATTTTACTAGTCATGTATAGATAAGCATGTGGAGTAGAAAAATGTATCCATCCCCTACAGGACATTCTTCTCTTTTATTCACGTTTATTTCTGCAAAATAAAGCCATTGCCGTGTCATAATTTTCAAAACCGCGTTAATTGTTGTCAAAGAAATCCTTCCTTTCAATTGTATGAACACCACTAAAATATCTGGTCTCAATAGTGGTTAGCTTTGAAATAAAGCTTTTACTTTAAGAAAATTCCAATCGACCGGGACCACGACTCAAACAGTGAATGCGGGGAAGAATATTTCTTCTCCTTTCCCTATTTTTTCTTTAATATTGTTGTGCCCTCCTTTACGTTATGTACAAAGACAACTCATATTCTCGAAACTCATATATTCAATGTGATGATCGTGTCCTTTTTGCCATGCTCGCTCAAGGGTTCTCACTCTTGAGATCGCTTAAGTGAATCACATTGAGTTATCTATCTTTGTCAAGCTCATTTGTCCTTCTTTGAGGTTGAATGCAAATTTTGAGGCAATATCTCTTGAAGATCGATAAGCTATTTAGGAAATAAACTTGACTCCTATTTTAATAGTGTCCTATTGCCGTGTGATAATCCCCGAAATTGTGATAGATAATAGAAAATGAATAATAATATCCACATCCAACTAGAGTTTCAAAGAGAATAAAAATGGAAAAGAAATTATTACAAGATCGAGAAAATATTACTTAATTCACATCGAGTCGTCGCATTTCCCTCCATGGTGACGGAGGAGCATGGGAGGAGATCTCAACCTCATCTAGCACTTTTTTTTTTTAAAACAAACAATTGAGAGATGCTACAAGTACGATGATAGTTGACAATGTTTGTTGACGATGATGATTTAATATCATCATATTCATCAATTTCAAAAAATTTCAAAATTGTTTTTTTTTATATCAACTTTCCGAATTTCGTCACATCAAACGTTTTCAATTAACATTGTACAAGTATTTAAGTATAAGCCTATTTGTTCGAATAAATAAAATAATTTATAAATGATTAAACTTTATTTTTAACCATACATTATAATAAAATGATAATTACTATTCACTTATTTATCATTTTCATTTATTTATTTATAAATTAATCTGTTTACTAATTCTTCCAAAGGGAGGGATAATAATATCACATTGGGACGTGATGATCTCCAAAATTTTGATAGACGATTGGAAATGAAAATAATATCCAGATGCAATAGAGATTCATGATGAGAAAACCATAACAAAATTGGGAGAATAACAAAGGAGAATTGATATCGTCAAAAACTCAAATTACAACCACATTATATTCTCTCTAATTTAATTACATGATTAATTATTTAAATAAAAACTGATCAATGTAAGAACAAAACCAAATTGACTTGTGATCAAAATCTATCAAGACGGTAAGCTTTGCTAATGCTACAAATCAATTAATTAAACCAAAAACATATATAACTAATGAGGGAATCGATGACCCAATCCCAGCCATGGCTCGCCTTTAGCCGGCTTCGATGGCTCCGTTGCTTGGTACGGTGCTTTTGCTATGGACCTGTAATAACACAATTGCCTCAATTAAATTCCGTCGAGAGAGAAAAAAAATATAAAATTGACAACATGGCTATGATTTTTTATTATTCTGAATTGCTACCTTTCTTTTCGTTTCTCCAAGAACCGGGATATTGAATTTTTCCTTGCAATTGGCAAATCTGGAAAAAAAAACAAATTATATGTATAAGATTTAACTCACCCAAAATTCAAAAAATGAAAAAAAAAAAAAAATCGATTTTTTCTCACTGGGGTTTACCTGAAGCAAGAGGCGGCGCCGCCGGAGTGGGTACAATGTTGGTGGCGGATTCAGCTGGACTTTGGACCATATTAGACGGCGGAGGCGTTGGCAGTGGCGGAGGGAAGGCGGTGGTGGAGTGGTTTTGGGCACTTGAATTGCTTGCTAATATCATCATTTCCTTGGCTTTGTCTGCCGGAAAATCATCAAAAACTATCACTTCACCGGCATAAAATATTGTCATCTGTGCCGTTTCTTGCTCAGATTTCTCCACCGGCATGTTAAGATCAGCACCCGAGTTTTGACCCGATTTCTCAATCATCGGCAGCAAATTCATTGTCCCGGTCGGAGCAGTTCCTGCGGAATTAAGTGAACTTTAGCTAAGGACGAAAAACGGATCTAAGAAACCAACTCTAAAAGTAAACCGAAAAGGGGAAAGAAATTAAAACAAAATGAGGAAAATACTTTTTGATTCAAAATTCTGAGTGAAGCCAAGGTTGAGGTCCCCAAAGCTACCGTTCTCTTTCAAGTACTGACTCAACCGACTGCATGTTTGCGAGAAGTTTGATCTCTTCACGGAAAAATTACCGGAATCAACATTTTCCGACGAACCCATTTTAAATCAAATACTGATAAAAAATATCAATGGTTACAGAACTTAAAAAAGCATTTGCTTTCAGTTTATGCTATGAATGAAGACTTACATAATTTATAAAGGAATTATGGTTTTTGAGGAAAAGAAAAGGCACGAGGAATATGTGGGCTTTTAAGAATTGGACTTGTATTCGCGCAGACCTTGACTCATTTTATTTTTGTAATAGTCATTATAGGGTAATGTATTAAAATTTGAACCCCAATCTTGAGAGCCTCCACCGTTCTATCCTTAGAGTTTAGTAAGGGAGGTAAATCAAAGAATGTGTCCCAACATATAAGGGAACAAGAGCTGTCTGTACACTACGCTTACAAGGAATCTAATTCCATGTTTTAGGAATAGAACTTTCACACTGCGGCTACCAGTAAGGCGTGAAATAACCTCACTCCTATTCTTTGCACCACTTGGCTATGCACCGAGGGGCTTATAGGATAATGTATTGTTTGTGCGCTTGGTAGTTAAGAGCTCTAAACTTTATTTTGTTAAGAATCTAATATTCGATTTTAATTTTTCTATACTATTGCTTTCTTTTCTCAATTCTATCATTACAAACTAATGCAACGTAAATATAGATGACTAGATTGTTAGATGGTATAAATCAACGACAAATAGTCCGCTAGAACTTGGATTTATAGTTTCTTATTTAGGAAATGGGTTTTGGATTTCAATTTAGTAAAATCAATGTAGCAACTTGTCTCATTTTGAATTGAGAATAGTGACCAACATTGTAACACCATGAATTTTGAGAGCTAAATTTGTAAGATACCGAAATTGTTAAGATTATTTTTATATGATTATCATTCAGTATTCTATTCAAACACGTGTTGTACGCGTCCACAAAATCGTCGCACAGTAATTATGAGGATGTCCCTGTCATTTGCCACTTTACTTTGCCGTAGTGCATTTAACTTCCTTTTTGAAATTTTGTGTCGATTATTTTAAAATAAAAATAAAAACGAGAGAGTAATCTTTTTAAATTGAGAGATGCTAAACGTACAGTCTGATTTTACGGAATCCATACAGACCAATCCACTCACAGCAGGGGGTAGTGTGTGACGGGGTGGATTTTTTTGACACTTTTTTATTCATATAGGATTTACATTCATGTGAGATTTCTTTATACTTTATATGAAATAAATTCTATATATATGGAAAAACTCTTTTAAATTATTTGATTATGCAGACACCTCTCGCTTTCTAAAATTACTCAAACTTCCTCGAAGTTGGTTTTCCATAAGACGTGTGTCAGTCAAATACAAATTATTATTATTGCATCACTTTTACCCCTTCTCTCATTTCATAAAACTACAAGAGATAATATTGGTCCCTTCGCAATCTCTTTTTTATTTTGTTTATTTTTCCTTTATTTAATTCTTTATTTTTCTATATTCATGCACATTTATTAATTCAACAAAATTAAATTCCTTTTACTATAATACCAATAAAATATAATAAAATTATAATTCAATTATATTTAAAGTTTTTGTTCCTTTTTCTAGTCAATGTATTCACTAATTTCATTCTTTTTTCTTTAAACAATTAAATTAATTTTGAAGAATATTATTAAGTTGTAAACATTTGTTGAAAGGAGAAAAAATGTAATTTGTCGAAGTTAAAAGACGATTTAAGAGAAAAAAAAAGGTATATAGGCCCTGTTTGATCTACATTATTTGGAAAAAAATTATATTTTTAAACAGTGATTTGACATCATTTTAATCACATTTTTCAATAAAATAATATTACATGCAAATCCAATTTTTATTTTTAAGCACGCATTTTTAATCATTACACTATTCATAAATACATTTTTATGAAAATAATGTAGTTCAAACAAGGACTATTAAGTAGTGGATATCCAGCTGGTTGTCCCTAAATCTAAACTTTATCAAGTCAAAGCTAAGATGATATTAGCAAATTAATTAATTATTTAATTCATGACATTAAAGGCCCTTTTTCTTCACGTGCTTCCATTATTCGATAACTTGCTCCTTTTATTAATGAAATTAATTAATCATATCTAAAAAGCTCTAGATACCACTTGACAATCTTTGGATACTGCTATAATGTTTTAGATTATAGATTAGTTTGACCTTACGTGCAAAATTCCTCTATTAAAAGCAATAAGTTATTTTTTAATAATTTTTAGATGGTTAAACATACAAGAATCTCCAATTCTTATAATCTTCCTACACTTGTAGTCCAACCTCTCTCAATCTCCAGCAGCCTTTGAAGTTCAATTGAGAATGTACCTAACTATTGGTGTTTAGGAATTAGGTGTTTTGGATTCAATGGATTCGATGTTTTTTTCCCCCAACCGTGGTTGTATAATCTCAAGAGTAAGTGCATTGAATACATGAACAAGCTCTTGGATCTTCAAAGAATGTTACGAATGTGTTATAGAGAAGAGGCACAATGAACAACCATCCAAAATTCATGCTAGGGGTTGGGTATTTATAGTGAAGGTATTTAGGTATTTGGACCGTGTAAAACTCTCCAAAAATGCGTAGTAGGATTTTTCGCGTAACACTGTCGCTCCAGCGAGTAACTAGCGATAGGCAAGCAATGGGTTTGTCACTTGAGCGACAAACGGGCGGCAAGCGAGCAACGCTATATCTGTTTTTGTTTTTCTGGCAATGTCCATGCTACCGAAATTACGACGTCCCTTCTTTCTTTAATCCAAACTTGAACTTAACCCATTTAACTTAACTATATAATATTATATATTAGCATTAATATATAATAACTCAAAATATGTAATTGATGGCATGTACAAGCATAATCGATGACCAATAAATCTGGCCACATACTCAGTTCAAGTTAACTTGGAGTAAGTTGTACAAAACCTATGTGTGTAAAGCGTTACTAATCATTTGTAAGTAGGACTCCAAACCTTAATTTTGTGAGAAATGACATACTAAATATCACTGCCAATAAGTTTATCCTTCTACTTATGAAAGTCAAACCATTTAAAGCATATTAGGACCTTTAAATAAAAGCTCATTTCGTATGGACATTTTTCTTTTCTTTTCTCCTCCCGACTTTGAGCATTTATATATTTTTCACATTTTTCAATATTTTTAAACTTTATCATATTTTTTACATCTTAAGTCATGGTCCTTCTCCATTAAATAACTAAGATGGCCTCTGAAGCGAGCTTTAGGCAGGTTAACTAAAATTAGTTGACCACAGACACCAGATTTTGAGACACCTGCAGGCTTTATTGCTCGAATCAAATAGTCTCCGAAGAAAAATATAAGATATTGATCTTTTTATATAATCGGGGGATATACTTGAGTTTAGGTCTAATAAATTTAATCAATTCATGTCCAAAGTTACCTTACTAACATGTGATCGCCATTCCAAATCTCACACACGCGGTTGAGTCCCACTAACAATATCATAGTGTGTGCAGTGCAGAAGGTACATGAAGATACCTGTATTATGTATTCCATAATATCTAAACAATCTATGAAAGCTATGCTACAGCTTATCAATTATACCCATATTTGATCAAAACAAAAACATTCAAGTAGATTATATATCATACTGCAAGAACAAGTTCCCTTCTCCAATTTTTTTGCGTTTTTCAATTTTTTCCATTTTTTTTGTTGTTTCTATTTTTAAACATGAATGCTCCAGGCACCAAAAAAAAAAAAATGACACAAAAAAAAATATGTATATGTTAATGCAAATATAATGAAGGTGCACATGCATGAAACTATGTAGAAAGCAACTAAACAAATGTGATGCATGCATAAATCAATGACACAACTGATTAAGTACAAGCATGCACCAGAAATATCAATCAGTTAGATATACAAACACTCTTACCTTTAAGAGCACCATAATCTATCTAAAGATTTTTCAGATCACATTTCTTCATTCAAACCTGTCTAGTGATAGGAATATTTTCAGTCATCTGTGTCATTAGCTTGGTCAATTGACTCACTGACTAGTAAGGAAGTCAAGCTGACCAACATGATCTTGATTCTTATTTTTATTGAAGTTCCAATTTCAATTTCTGTTTAGGAATTGACAACACATAGGCCTTATGTGTCCTTTCTCACCATAATGAAAACATGTAGGGATAAACCTATGACCAAAGTTATGAGATTGCTACTTTCTCTTCCTAAGTTGGTGAGTCCTACACTGTCTAGTAGGCCTTTGTCTTTCAAATCCCTTATTCTTATGTTGGGGGTTAAGAACATGATTAGACTGGCAAGTAGCAAGGACAAATGTGGTTTTGGACGTACTAACAATATTACGATCTTTCTCCTTATATCCTAGACCTCCTTTATTGCCAACAAGTTTGCCCATTACAAAGATGTTATCTAGCTTCATAGAACTATTAGAAAATGTTAGAAGTTGAGACTTCGAATACTCTAGTTCGCTCAGAAGATTTTTAAACTAGATTTCTAAGGTTTTCTTTTCAATGGTCGGTTCACTAGCTCTCCTAGAGATCTTCTCAAGCTCGCTTGTGAGATTCTTAACCTAAGTATCCAAGAATTCATTCATGAATCTCAACTCACTTAGGGTTGAGGTAGATTCTTGAAGGTAAGTTAACAATTTCTCTTTCTCCAACTCAAGTTCCTTAACCTTCTTATCTAAGGCTTTATTCGTAGTTAGAATCTTAATGTTTTCCTCATAGATTCTTTAATAATCTCATTAATATCTCTCTCACTATCTGAACATTCCTCTTATTCCTTACCACTATCTATGTTCTCAGCCTTGTTGCTCCCTTTGTTAGATTCACTCCTAATCCCAGTAGTGAATGCAATGTATTTTTCACTTTCCTCGCAAGTAGATTTCTCACTCTGATTGTCCGAGCGAGACTCGTCATCAGTGAAAGTAACATTCATAGCTTTATCAGGATTTTTCCTACTGCTTGGGCACTTACTCCGAATATGGCTAAAACCTCGACAATTATGACATTTTGTAGAATTAGAACTCTTTCTAGACTCATTAGGGCCACTCTTATTCTTCTCTTGAGGTTTCTTTTTATCCCTAAACATTTTTCTGAATTTTTTAACAAAGAATGCTAACTTCGCTTCATTAGGAGAATCTGAATCTGAAGACTCTCTACAACTATTCCTCACATCATTTAAGGCTAAGACTTATCATTTGCAAGTTTCACTAAGGTCAGTTCATAAGTTTGGAGAGATTCAACTAGCTTTTCCACCTTAATCGAGTCTATATCATTACTCTTCTCAATAGTAGTGATTTTAGTCCAAAACCCCTCAGATAAGGATCTAAGGATTTTTCTGACTATCTTAGACTGCATGATTCTCTTACCTAGTTGAAGTTGGACTTAACTAGGTCATTTAGGCTCGCATACAATTCGTCAAATTTATCACGATCTCTTCAAACCTAGTGATCAACATCTGCAACTTAGAATTTTTCATAGCCCGTGTTCCCTCATGTGTAGTTTGTAAGATATCTCAAACCTTTTTAGCTACCTCACATATGGACATTCTCCTAAATTCCTTATATGACACGGTCATAAACAAAGCATGCAAAGCTTTATTGTTCCAATTACATTCATCTATGTTAACCTTTGACCATTTTTCTACAGGCATGAGAGTGACAACATTATTAATGGTGCTAGAAGGGGAAACCCAACCATTTACAACAATTAACCATATACGCTTGTCCATTGATTTTAAAAAAACTCTCATTCTAACCTTCTAATAGGCGTATTTGTTGCCATCAAAATATGGTGGGACAATCAATGAACTACTCATCTAGATAAATTAAGGTCACGATACGAAGTTAGACTCTGATGCCACTTGAAAAGCTCTAGATACCACTTGATAATCTTTGGATACTACTAGAATGTTCTAGATTATAGATTAGTTTGACCTTATGTGCGGAATTACTATATTAAAAGTAACAAGTCAATTTTTAATAGTTTTTAGATGGTTAAATATACAAATTAGGTTTGTCCTATATTTGAATGTCACAACCAATAATCAAAGTAATAAACAACACCAGTATTGTTAACAGGGAAACCCAACTGGGTAAAAACTCTTGGACCAAGCCAATTACCTTCACTATGGATAATATGGATTTACAGTCAGATGCTACCTAGCCAACTCCACTAGACTTATTGTACTCTTCAAGATCTGCTAACTTTACCAACTTCCCGATCTTCTGCAATTGTCTTTTCCACGTAGAACTCCAAGAATCTCCATTTTTTGTAATCGTCTTGAAATTGTAGTCCAACCTCTCTCAATATCCAACAGCTTTAGACGTTCAATTGAGAAAGTAACTTTCTAACGGTGTTTACGAAGTCGGTGTTTTGGATTCAATGGATTCGATGTTTTATCCCCAATATGTGGTTGTATAATCTTAATAGTAAGTTGATTGAATCAATACATAAACAAGCTCTTGGATCTTCAACGAATTTTATGAATGTGTTATAGAGAAGAGGCACAATGAACAATCACCCAAAATTCATGCTAGGGCTTGGGTATTTATAGTTGAAGGTGTTTAGATAGTTTGAGCTGTGTAAAACTCTTCAAAAATGTGAACTAGGATTTTTCGCGTTACACTGTTGGTCAAGTGAGGAGCTAGCGACTGGCGAGCGATTGAGCGAGATGGGTGACACAAGAGTGACGATGTTTTTATTTTTGTCGCTCGAGCAATGCCCAGGCAATAGGCTAGCGAATTGCAACGTTTCTTATTTCTTTATTCCGAACTCGAACCCTAACCTACCTAACTCAGATATACAATATTGCAACTAGTTCCTTGACTTTTTACAACATTTATTTCAATCATTTTGTTTATAGAATTGCTAATTACATAAAACCTAACAATATTCGAATCTGCAATGCAAAATTTTTCCCTCTAGGTGGTCGTGTCATGTGACCTTGTTTTTGAGGGACGTCTACTATATTTATATGAGAGGAATGGATGGAGATGTTCTTCCCATTCGTCTGAATATTATCTCTTTCAGACCCCTTTGGCTTCTAATGCAGTTGTCCATTAATTTAATTCTTCTTTCAAAACTGGGGCTACAGACGAGAATTGGTGCACTGTGACTTTGAATTTGATCAAGATCTTATAAAAAATTATACAAGGCACGACGTACGATGATGAGTATGACAAGATATCAAGATTAATATTGTATCCTCTAAGCAGTTAAACTATGACTTTTCTTTTCATCGATTGAAGATTTGATCGTCCACCATGTACTAAATTCGTATTTTACTTTTTGTTCCTAATATGAATAAAAATAATTCAACTAAGTATCCGCACTTTCAAGTCAAATTTAGTCACTGAATTTTAATTTGTACGAAATTCACATCCAACTTAAAATTTGTTACGTGTTTTTCACTGAACTTCAATTCTAGACATATTTGTCACCCAACTATATATTTTATTCCGACTTGTTAATCCCAAGCAACTTAGAAGGCTGTCTACCCATTAGCATCAATTCAAGAAGTTTTCAAAGGGGACTCTCTCTATAATAGCAAAATTTGTGGCCGTTTGACTTATCACATTTAATGAGGAATTAAAATGAAATCAGAAATCATCGTAACTTCACTCTTTTATTTACTCATTTATAAAATTCCATGGTGTAGAAATAATTTCCATATGTATATGAGAAGCTACACTAAATATTAAATATAAATAAACTATTTTTCTTCTATGACGACTTAAAAGGTTTGAGAGGAAATGATTTGTAATTCACAATCTCGCAATGACATTTTTATACAAGATATTTTTCAACAAAGGCTGCCCCCGAAAGAAATTAATATTGCTTAGCTTCTATCACTCAATCAAGTAACTCGTGTCAAAAATGGCTTTAGTGTCAATGTAGTGATGTCCTAAAAGCCAAAAAACTTATTTTCTGATTTGGCTAGTGCTCTTTCTCTCTCTCTCCTTCCTTTTTTTTTTTTTTTTTTTTTTTTTTTTTGACCAAAAAAAAAATCATTTTAGAAAAAAGTTCTGATGAGCTTGCCTACAACTTGACCAAATAAAATATCATTTTACCCTAGGTTTCCGAAGATAAAAAGCATTTTGATAGCCTGTCGCATAAATCATTTAGTTTAGAAGTAATTAAGGTCCCGTTTGGGAGAGAGTTTGAGAATTGATTTTTTGATCGTTGGAAGAAAAGTGGAGTCCACCTGTGAGAGAAGAAGTCAAAAATTACGACTAAAATAGTGAAATAACAGTAAGAAAATCAATTTTTTGGGGTAAAAAATCCATTCTAAACAGGCTCTAAATTTCCAAATATGAATGCCCATAATTACAAGATGATGAGATACCTTAACTTCGGCGGTACGGCTGTATGAGACATGGTTACATGTCCTTGTCCTCCCAAAGAATATGCAGACACGTCGCACCTGTCCTGTCACATTATGAACAAATTTAGGGCATTTCTTTCTTTCTTGTGAACTGGAAAACCTAACTTGTGGATGACTTTGCACAGATAGCTCCAAAAAATTGAATCCAATCAAGAGATGAAGAATATAAGAGGTCCTGAATGTGTCAACTGAATATTTATTACATATACAAGGCATGATAAAAGTGAAAATTACAGAGGCGAAATGGTGTAACGAACTACTAAAACGTTAACTTGGCAATCGGATTGATTGATCCAAGCATGTTGCCCAGTTCTACTGGAACTTTTACGAAACATACGAGAACATATTGACAACTGAAAAAACTGAAAAATGTAGAATTCTTTCAAAAATCATAATCTATAACTGACATATTTTGAGAAACAGATCGTTTGATCAATTGGCCTTGCTCATCGTATAGGTCGAGGTTTTCACAAGGAGCAGGAAAAATATTCCCTATAACACGACCTTGAACATAAGAACACTGGAATATGTGCTGCTTCTTATGTGTTATTCCTATGGAAATATCACGGAACGTGATGTTTCTTACAGGAATTTCATCACTGTCATGAATACGAACTGGCACACGAACTCCCTCACCGTGTATCGACGTGTAGCTTATGTCCTCTAGTATTGGAATAGCATTGCGGTCATACTCGTCATCTGCATATTCATTGTAATCTGTCTTAACGATAATTCCCACACGAACATTATCAAGTGTCACGTTCTGATATGTTATATGTCGAACGTATCCTCCTCTTCCAGGGGCTGTCTTGATCCGAATAGCACGCCTTGAATTCCATACATGGACATTTTCCACAGTGACATTCGACACCCCACCAGACATCTCACTGCCTATTGATACGCCGGCACTGTCGTTCAGTAAATTACAATCTCAAGGCATACATCTCAATAAAATTTTGCATAGGAAAATCGAGTCCATGAACTCTATTAATTTCAGATGGAGATTATAACGACCATGGATTTCCTTATCTTGACCTCTTTTTCATTTGCTTGGCTCCAGGGCTATTTACGTACTGACATTACTCATCCGTACTGTCCACTGGAGGTTGGGCCCAACTTGAATTTATTTCACGTCCCCACCTTCCCCTTAAGAGACCTGGCACTCAAGTCTCCCTTAAGGGGAGGTTCAAATCGCTTGGGGGTTGAAATTAAGCCAGGTTGGGGCCCAAACTCTAGCGGACAATATAAATGAGTGATATCTGCAAATGAACATCTTGTGTTACACGCAAGATTGGGGAGGTCCGTGGTTGTTACAGAGATAGTACATTGTGACATCTCACCTCACCATGGTGCGAACAACAAGGTTTCGAATGCGTATGTTCGTTGAAGGCCGTGCATAGGCAATCCCATATTGATCCCAACCACTCTTTATTGCAATGCCATCATCTCCCACACTTATGTAACAGTTCTCAATTACCATATCTTCACATGAATCTGTATAGCCTAAATTCATTAATAAGAGCTCATAAAAGATAATTGACAGAAATAAAGTAAATCCATGTAGATACAGAAGTTCATCATATCACGAGGTCAAGAGCAATCAGATGTTGAGTTCCTTCAATTGCATAACAAATGCATTGAGATCGTAAATTTAAGTTGAAACTATTCAATCCCCTTCCATAGGGGTATCAAACTCCAATAATTAATAAAGCATCCTGATAAGTGATAATGAGATTCCATGGCAAAAGATGTGATATGTTAATACATGAATTCTGATATCCATTAAAATTTCTAGTACATGAATAGAAATAACTATATTTTTATAATAACTCTAGATTCATGTAGAAAAAGATTTCATCAAGTCAAGGTTTATTGAGTTTAGATTAATATGATTGTTAATTAATTAAGAATTGATTATGCAAAATTCGTACATGACAAGGATTTTGTAGTATTTATTACATATTAAAAACAAAAAGTAAGGTATTATTGAAATAATTGAATTATAATAGGGTTAAAATCGTCCAAAAAATGATTCTCACTAGATGTGATATTTAATAATAATAATAATAATAATAATAGATATATTAGCTATTAGAAAATCTAATCAGCTTATACTTCAACACTGGTTCTCGTCCATCCCTAATGCCGTGCAAGACAAAGCCACAGAACAGACTTACCAGGGTCTATGCCATCAGTATTTGGAGCTTCAAAAATGGGTGCCAAGATTGTTACGTTTCTGATTGTGACATTTTTGCAGTCATAGGGATGAAGCGTCCAAAAGGGAGAGTCACGCAATGTTATATTAGATATCAGAATATCAGTAGACCACATAATCTGCACAAGTGGTCCTCTTGTGTTGTTAAGAAGCTTCTGCCTATACTTCTTCCACCATGTTTGTCCCTGTCCATCAATGGTGCCATTATATCCTGTCATCAATATACATACAAGTATTCAGATGAATGGAAAATATGCATTTACACTAACATTTTCACTATCTAAAATGGCTTCTGCATTCTTGGGTAGTACCAAAAGGATGTATTTATCACCAGAAATCTGTAAATTTATGAATTGCACTTTGGGAAATAGCAAAAGCATTCGTAAGCAATATGTATGACGGAATCAACTGCGAATTGAGATGTCATTGAGGCAATTTGTATGACAACCATAATTGTTCTGTTGAATGGACATGGAGAACTGGAGATGACATCTTAACATATAAGAGCCGATTTGTCTGTATATATGTAATTCATAATTCTAAGACAAAAAGATATTTCAAATAATTGACGTTTAACCAGATTACAGGTAACTAAAATCATCATTCATGTTTTTTTGACAAAAAGTGAAACTAACAAAAATAAACACTTATTCTCATGGTCAAAGTTCCTTGATTCCCAGAAGGGTTGTAAAATTAAAAAATTATCTCTGTTTTATAGTTATTAAAGATTCTATATATATGTTCCAATACGGAAATATGTTTATAAATTTAAAATTACACCTTGAAGGCTATTTGATTTCCAAAAGGGATTGTGGAACATTTTCCCCTTTCTTTTACCAGCTTTTAACGCTGGTCACTCTTTGCCTAAAGAATTTTGAAGCCACGCAAATAACGATGACTGACATATATGGGTCACTTCCTGACCCAAGTAAGGAACAGCACCACCCCCTCACTGCCCCGCCCGCCCCCAGAACTGATAGAAAGAAACAAAACAAAAAAGAGTCCAAAGCAACAGCTTCATCCAAAAGAAGCATATGAACTCCAATTTAATGCTGACCTGTAACTACAACATCCTTGAGGTTTTGGCCGTGAATTAAACTTCCAAATCGTGGTCCAGGATGTTCTCTACCATATCCATATGAAGGCAATGGAGGCATCAGTGGCCAATACTTCTCATCCTACAAAATATTGCAAATGGAAGCCAAACAGAAAGCAATAGAATCAATTATCAAAATGAAAAAGGAATTGAGATTTAGATGTCTTGTCCAACTTTCAAGCAGCGAACAAAATTATTTGTTAACATCCAAGAAATATTAAACTACGTCAATGCTACATATTAAAACATATTTGTTCTGAAATCATCCAACAAAAAATGGTGGAGACTTAACATTGAAAATCAAATGCATTTAATTCAATCTATCTAGCAGAAGATGGAAGATGTGAATTTAATAATCAAATATATTGCGCTACATCGTATTGTTTTGAAAGAAAATCTCTTCTTGTACTAAATTAATTCAAAAGCATTAAACAACTTGGATTTAGACAAAGGTTTATGTCAATTGGCATCAGATACCCCAACGATATTTGGCACTCTATGTGAAGCTTCAGTGATGAGTAAAATTGAATTAGAATCTAGCAAGCTTTGTCACTAAACTGACACTCTTGAATGCAGCTGAAAACCCCCTTTATCACTAATCGCACAAAAGAATTCCAACTCGAACTGATATAGAATCTGATTCCAGATTGCCTGCATCTACTGGCAGCTCCTAAGAGCATGTAGCATTTATCCTCCTTGTGAATACAGACAGGGTATTGGGATCATTGGCAGTACAGCTTGTTTAAACCATCAATATGAATTTTATCATGTCGAATCACTTCCAGCACCCTGGACGTTAGCCTTCATAGCTTTTGCCACTTAACACATCCATTCAAGCTGCTCCATTCCTTTACAGCTCACAAGCAAGTTTGAAAGAAATATCAATCAAATAAATTAATGTGAAAATGAAAAAAAATTAAAAAGAACTAAGATTCTATCACTTTTCCCCATCGGAACACCAACTCATACACACCACAGCCATAGCCGTCACCACAAATGACAGCTATGAATAAAGCAGGATGACAAAAAACCACAACCAAACCATCACGTGGAATTACCACTTTCAACCAAGATTATCAGATCCCAGCACTGCCAAAGTGTAACTGCTGCTGTTGTTATCACTAAAACACAACCTCCACAATCATCACATAAAGCCTCAATCCTAAAAGACCGTCAACACAGTGAACTTCCACAAAGTTAGACATGTTTAGGTCAATGACGAGTTTTGCAATTCCACGTACTTCATTTTGGGGAAATGCACTGGAAACAACAACATACATTCTTAATTTAGTTCCTTCTAAGTCGTTTCCCAAGACTCTATTGAAATTTGGAATGGATTCAAGTCGTGCTTGCATCGCATCCAAAATTTGGAGGTCTAGCTCATATGCTGAAAGAAAATGCAAAAAAGTTAAGAGTCTAGGTCAAAGATGTGCTTGTTTGTCGATACCCTAAAGATACCAAGGATAATTTTTATAGTCCACTAGATAGGAAAATCTTTGTTAGCATGAATACAACCTTCCTAGAGGATAAACATATTAATGATCGTTAGTCTAAGAATAAGGTCATTTTGGAAGAAATGAGCGGGAGCAATTCTAACTCATCAAATCCTGGAACACAACCTGGGAGAAACGTCCCATGGTGTCAAATATATCTGGACAACATGATTTGAGTGGAAGAGATGGAATGTCATCTGATCCAATAGATTAACCACCCAAAATTCATGATAGGGTTTGCGTATTTATAGTTGAAGATATTTAGGTATTTGGGTTGTGTAAAACTCTTCAAAAATGCGAACTAGGATTTTTTGCATAACACTGTCGCTC
>NC_036247.1:37354027-37355449 GCF_002742605.1 Olea europaea var. sylvestris
CCCCGCCAACCCATCAGGGCGGGTTTTTTTGCTCCATTCGGGGCGGGGCGGGTTGGATTTTTTTGTCATCACTAAATTTACAATACACATTGCTAGCAACCCTGTATTTCATGAACGTACAAGACATATAGAGATCGATTGTCATTTGGTAAGAGATAAAGTACAAGCTGGTGAAGTGAAAATGTTGTATATGGCATCACATGATCAAGTGGCTGACCTGTTAACCAAACCTTTGGTAAGAAAACGATTCAAGTTGTTGTTAGGCAAGAAAGGAGTACTCAATAGCCATCCTCCATCTTGAGGGGTTGTATTGAATAAGATAGCATAGGGATATTTAAGTCTTTTTGCACTTCTTTTCTGTTAAGTCTGTTAGATACATTTGAGCATAAATAGTGGACTCATATTTCAGTTTGGATTGATTTTGGTAATGAGAAAATTTTCCCGCCAGTTTTGTTCCTCTCTCTAGAACCTTCATTGCTAATTTGGCAAATTTACCCTTGTTTGAGCCTTATTATTTGGAAATCATTTCAACCATACATTCTTCAATATAATAATATTACAAGCAAATCCAATTTTTTTCTTATTTTTAACAACACATTTCTCATCAATATAGTATTTAAAAATGTATTCCCCCTAAAATGGGGCTCAAACAAGGGCTTAATTCACAATTTGCTGAAACTTCAAGAATATAGCAACTTGAAGATTCTAATATAAGACCCTTGAAATCATTTACATCACAAGACACATTTTCAATATGAAAAGTTCAGTCTAAAATCCTAAAGTCCAATCTTTCTTATGCTAAAAATCAACAAATTCCAATTATATTCCAATATTTTAAGACAAAAGATAAAGTCATCTCATTTGGAAAATAAAATTGAATCAAAATCTTGACACAAAAAGTTAATAAATGAAAGAAAAAAGAGAAAATGAAGAATTACTCACATCAATACCAAGAATTACAGCACCCTCAGCAAGGAACAGAGTCATATGGCTAGTGAGATTAAAGGGAGCCGTGAGCCAATACCCAGGTGGCACATTGAGCTGCCCACCACCCTTTTTCCGCAGCTTCGAAATCGCCAACATGGCACTCTCGAACGCGGCTGTGTTGAGAGTGATTCCGTCCCCCACTCCACCAAAGTCCTTCAAGTTAAATGCCACGGGCCGGAGCTTGGGAAGGATGAGCATCCGAGATGGAAAATCCCGCCGGAAAAGCAATAGGCCGCCAGCGGTGGCGGCATCCCGCTGCCAGTAAAACACAGTAAACAAAAAGGCCAGCCAGAGAGCAAGCAGAAGGGGTTTGTGGAGTGAAAAAAATGTGGTATTAGTAGGGATCCAACGGCACCACCAAGATGATGGACTTGATGTGGGTGTCAAGGTTTCTACCATTTCTTAACTCAGGTTGCGGATCGGAATGCAGTGTGA
>NC_036247.1:37358517-37362241 GCF_002742605.1 Olea europaea var. sylvestris
TTCAAATAGCAAGGCCTATATTATTAAACTTAAACTTCAGTATTATAATAGATTCAACGGACGTGGAGTTCTTCGAGAATGCATTGAAAACAAGAAACTCTCAAAATGAAACTCTTATAGACATTTTTGCTATTAAAGAATCACAACTGGAAACATCTATGAGAGATGGAACTATCGGGTGAACTTCGAAAAAGCAAGAGAGTTAGAAAAGAAAAAGATCTAGGATTGAAAATAGATTCCCAACTTATTCCTCTCTGTTTAGTCGAGGGAGATAGGAAGAATGTTATAAAAAAAAATTCATTTTGTTTTTTAAGTTGAAATTGATCCTAAAACTTATAAAGAAGCTATGTTTTTTAGAGATTACATATTTTAGAAAGATTCAATAAATGATGAAATTGATTCTATTATACTTAACAATACTTGGAAAATTGTCAATTTTTACCTGTGGGATCAAGCAACTAGAGAAATAAAAAAATATACCGAAGTCCATTTTCTTTACTAGGGAAACATGACATTGAGAATATTCAAGCAAGTTTTGGGTTTGACTCGAAAACTAGAGATTACAAGGTGGTCGTGTTGGCGCATAAAAATGTTGTAGATTGTCGTAATGACTATCAAGTCAATGTATATACCTCAAGTACAAGTACATGGAGAAAAATGAGTTAATTGTTCCAATGGTCACTGAACTTGGTCTATGTTTTTGATTGGTCACTGAAATTTAAAATGTCGAGTTTTGGTCACTAAACTTGGGCCCATGTTTTTTATTGCTCACTAAAATTTAAAATGTCGAGTTTTGACTACTGAATTTTTAAAAATGTTGTATATTACTTACTATAAATTCGAAATTTTTAAAAATTCAACATTTATGCTAGTGAGTAATGTACAACATTTTCCACAGTTCAGTAGCCAAGATTCGACATTTTAAATTTTTTGTGAGCAATCGAAGACATTGACTTAAGTTCAATGACTAAAACTCTGCATCTTAAATTTCAATGACCAATGACCTAACTTAATAATAATAATAATAATAATAATAATAATAATTCATTAATTGTTTGATTACAAATCGAAGTGCAGACCGAGAGCCAAGTCCAAAATCAGTCATCAAACAAAAGTTCGTGACTTTATTCATTGATGAAAATTTTGTCGGTAAATTAATTTTATTAAAAAATATATATTTTTTATAGTATTATTTGAAAAGTTGCTTCATATTTAATTTAATTTTTAATTAGCAACAAAATTTTATAAAACTAATATTTAACTTTTTATTACGATGAAAATTCTATTGCTAAATAAAAATTATGAAGACAATATTTATTAAATTATCACCTACGAAAACTAAAATATTAATGAAACACAAACCAAATCAAACTACGTATACGATGGCATGCCTAAGTAATAAAATCTCATCAAGTTTTGCTTTTATTCAAATGGAAAATAAAAAAAGTCACACAATCGGGCGAGTTAGCACAATTAGTAATTATTGAGGCGTAGAAAACCATTGACCTAATCCATCATTATCCACTTGTAATTTAGTAACACGACATATCCTAATTAGTCATGGTTTTGTCCCCACCAAACTAGTTAATTTCCCAGCCGGGGACGTCCCCAAGTTGCTCCGCCTTTTTAATCTTTCTTCTACTTCTTTAGTATTATGTAAAATATCAATTCAATTTAATATCGTGTACAAGACTATCATTCGAGAACTTGTACATATAGAGAAGAATTTCCCGTAGTGTGTGATATGGATTGATTCAGCGATCAACAAATGGGCAAATAGCTCGAAAGTCTTGGTTAAATTTCCCGTAGTGTGTGATATGGATTGATTCAGGGATCAACAAATGGGCAAATAGCTCGAAAGTCTTGGTTAAATTTCCCATAACTTTGCGGAGCCCAATTTGTATGTTAACAGCTTCAATTATGAATTAAAATATCAATTCTTTTGACATTCAATGCCGCTATAGGTGCAAGAAACACTTCACATCAATTAACAAAATTCAGATGAAATTTTAGTCAGAATTGATTTGATACAAGCCAATGAACGAAATCCAGGTAAAATTTTAGTCAAATTCGATTGGAAACGCTCCAATGAACAAAACTCATGTGAAATTTTAGTCAAATTTGATTGAAAACGTTTCAATGAACAAAATTCAGATAAAATTTTAGTCAATTTTGATTTGAAACGCACGAACGAACAAAATCCTTGTGAAATTTTAGTCAAATTTGATTGGAAACACGCCTATGAACTAAATTTCGGTGAAATTTTAGTCAAATTCGATAGGAAACGCTCCAATGAACAAAACTCATGTGAAATTTTAGTCAAATTTGATTGGAAACACGCCTATGAACTAAATTTCGGTGAAATTTTAGTCAAATTTGATTGGAAACGTGCCAATGAACTAAACCTATGTGAAATTTCAGTCAAATTTGATGGAAAACGCGCCAACAAACAAAATTTAGATGAGATTTTAGTCAAATTTGATTTGATACATACTAATGAACAAAACCCTGGTGAAACTTTAGTCAAATTTGATTTGATACACACCAATGAACGAAACCCAAGTGAAATTTTAGTCAAATTTGATTGAAATTGTGCCAATGAAAAGCTGCATTAAATTTTAGTTAAATTTGATTAGAAATGTGCCAATGAACTAAAGTCATGTGAAATTTTTGTCAAATTTAATTGAAAATGTGCCAATGAACAAAATCCAAATTAAATTTTAGTTAAATTTGATTTGAAATGCACAAACGAATAAAACCCTGGTGAAATTTTCGTCAATTTTGATTAGAAACATGCCAATGAACGAAATTCCGGTGAATTTTTAGTAAAATTTGATTGGGAACACGCCAATGAACCAAACACATGGGAAATTTTGGTCAAATTTGATGGAAAACGTGCCAACGAACAAAATTCAGATGAAATTTTAGTCAAATTTGATTTGATACACGCCAATGAGCGAAACCCAAGTGAAATATTTGTCAAATTTGATTGAAATTGTGCCAATGAAAGGTCGCATTAAATTTTCGTCAAATTTGATTCGAAATGTGCCAATGAACCAAAGTCATGTAAAATTTTAATCAAATTTGATTGAAAACATACCAATGAAGAAAATTCAGATGAAATTTTAGTCAAATTTGATTTGAAAATGACGAACGAACAAAATTCTGGTGAAATTTTAGTGAAATTTGATTAGAAACACACCATGGATTAAATTCTGACGAAATTTTAGTCAAACTTAATTGGAAACGAGCAAATGAACCAAACTCATATGAAATTTTAGTCAAACTTGATGGGAAACACGTTAACGAACAAAATTTAAATGAAATTTTAGTCAAATTTGATTTGATGCACGCCAATGAACGAAACTTTGGTGAAATTTTTATCAAATTTAATTTGATACGCACCAATGAACGAAATCCTGGAAAAATTTTAGTCAAATTTGATTCGAAGTGTGCCAATAAACCAAAGTCATGGGAATTTTTAGACAAATTTGGTTGAAAACATGCCAGTGAACAAAATTCAGATGAAATTTTAGTCAAATTTGATTTGAAACACACGAACGAACAAAATTCTAGTGAAATTTTAGTCAAATTTGATTAGATACACGCCAATGAAATAAATCCCGGTGAAATTTTAGTCAAATTTGATTGGAAACACGCTAATCAACCAAACCATTGTGAAATTTTAGTCAAATTTTTTTGGAAACGTGCTAACGAAAAATGT
>NC_036247.1:37368085-37373136 GCF_002742605.1 Olea europaea var. sylvestris
TGATAAAATTTTAGTCAAATTTGATTAGAAACATGCCATTGAAATAAATTCGTTTAAAATTTTGTTCAAATTTGATTGGAAACGCTTCAAAAACACGTGTGAGATTTTAGTTAAATTTGATTGGAGACGCGTCAACGAAAAATCGGCATAAAACTATTGTCAAATTTGATTCAAAATGTGATAATGTACCAAAGTCATGTGAAATTTTAGTCAAATTTGATTGAAAATGCGCCTATGACCCAAGCTCAAGTGAAATTTTTGTCAAATTTGATTGAGAACGAACCATTGAACAAAATCTAGATGAAATCTAGTCAAATTCGATTGGAAACGCACTAACGAACAAAATCCTTTTGAAATTTTAGTCAAATTTGATTAGAAACACGCCAATGAACAAAATTTTGATAAAATTTTAGTTAAATTTGATTGGAATCGCGCCAATGAACCAAACCCATGTGAAATTTTAGTCAAATTTGATGGGAAACACGTCAATGAACAAAATTCAGATGAAATTTTAGTCAAAATTCATTTGATACAAGCCAATGAACGAAACCCAGGCGAAATTTTAGTCAAATTCGATTGAAAATGCTCTAATGAACAAAACCTATGTGAAATTTTTATCAAATTTGAATGGAAACGTGCCAACGGAAAAATTCGCTTGAAAGTTTAGTCAAATTTGATTCGAAATGTGCCAAAGAACCAAAGTCATGTGAAATTTGGTTTGAAACAGAGCAATAAACCAAACTTAAGTGAAATTTTAGTCAAATTTGACAGAGAAAGTGCCAATGAATAAAATTCAGAATAAATTTTAGTCAAATTTGATGGAAAACGTGCCAATGAACAAAATTCAGATGAAATTTTAGTCAAATTTGACAGAGAAAGTGCCAATGAATAAAATTCAGAATAAATTTTAGTCAAATTTGATGGAAAACGTGCCAATGAACAAAATTCAGATGAAATTTTAGTCAAATTTGATTTGATATATGCCAATGAATGAAACCATGGTGAAATTTTAGTCAAATTTTATTTGATACACACCAATGAATGAAACCCAAGTGAAATTTTATTCAAATTTGACTGAAATTCCTCTAATGAAAATCGCATGAAATTTTTGTCAAATTTGATTCGAAATGTGCCAAGAAACTAAAGTCATGCGAAATTTTAGTCAGATTTGATTGAAAACATGCCAATAAACAAAATCCAAATTAATTTTTAGTCAAATTTGATTTGAAACGTACGAACGAACAAAATGCTGGTGAAACTTTAGTCAAATTTGATTAGAAACACGTCAATGAACAAAATTCCGGTGAACGTTTAGTCAAATTTGATTGGAAACACGCTAATAAACCAAACACGTGAAATTTTAGTCAAATTTGATGGGAAATGTGCCAACGAACAAAATTCAGATGAAATTTTAGTCAAATCTTATTTGATGCATGCTAATGAACGAAACCCTGGTGAAATTTTAGTCAAATTTGATTTTATACCTGCCAATGAATGAAACTCAAATGAAATTTTAGTCAAATTTGATTGCAATTTATTCCAATGAAAAGCTGCATGAAATTTTAGTTAAACTTGATTTGAAATGTGCCAATGAACTAAAGTCATGTGAAATTTTAGTTAAATTTGATTGAAAATGTGGCAATGAACAAAATTCAGATAAAATTTTTGTCGAATTTGATTTCAAACGCACGCACAAAAAAAATCATGATGAAGTTTTAGTCAAATTTGATTAGATACATGCCAATGAAATAAATTCGGGTGAAATTTTAGTCAAATTTGAATGGAAACGCGCCAATGAACCAAACCCTTGTGAAATTTTAGTCAAATTTGATTTGAAAAGTGCGAACAAAAACCCGCATGAAATTGTAGTCAAATTTGATTTGAAATGTGGCAATGAACCAAAGTCGTGTGAAATTTTAATCAAATTTGATTGAAAACGGGCCTATGAACCAAATTCAGGTGAAATTTTAGTCCAATTTGAATGTGAACACGTCATTGATCAAAATTCAGATGAAATTTTAGTCAAATTTGATTGGAAACGCACTAACGAACAAAATCCTTTTGAAATTTTAGTCAAATTTGATTAGAAATACGCCAATGAAAAAAATCCCGATGAAATTTTAGTCAAATTTGATTGGAGTCGCGCTAATAAACCAAACCCAAGTGAAATTTTAGACAAATTTGTTTGGAAACGTGTCAATGAACAAAATTCAGATGAAATTTTAGTCAAAATTGATTTGATGCAAGCCAATGATTGAAACCCAGGTGAAATTCTAGTCAAATTCGATTGGAAACGCTCTAATGAACAAAACTCATGTGAATTTTTAGTCAAATTTGAATGGAAATGCGTTAACGAAAAAATTCACTTGAAAGTTTAGTTAAGTTTGATTCGAAATGTGCCAAAAAATCGAAGTCATGCAAAATTTTAGTCAAATTTGATTGGAAACGGCTTAATGAATCAAACTCAGGTGAAATTTTAGTCAAATTTGACTGAAAAAGCCCCAACGAACAAAATTAAAATGAAATCCTGGTCATATTTGATGGGAAACACGTCAACGAACAAAATTCAGATGAAATTTTAGACAAATTTGATTTGATACACACCAACGAACGAAATTCTGGTGAAATTGTAATCAAATTTGATTTGATATACGCCAATGAACGAAACCCACATAAAATTTTGGTCAAATTTGATTGAAAACGCGCCAACGAACCAAACTCAGGTGAAATTTTAGTCAAATTTTATTGAAAACGCACCAAGGAACAAAATTCAGATGAAATTTAAGTCAAATTTGATTAGAAACACGCCAATGAACTAAATTCCGGTGAAATTCTAATCAATTTTGATTGGAAATGTGCCAATGAACCAAACACGTGTGAAATCTTAGTTAAATTTGATTGGAAGCGCATCAACAAAAAAAACCCGCATGAAATTGTAGTCAAATTTGATTCAAAATGTGTCAATGAACCAAAGTTATGTGAAATTTTACACGCCAATGAACGAAACCCAAGTGAAATTTTCGTCAAATTAGATTTGAATTGCGCCAACAAAAAGCCACATGAAATTTTAGTCAAATTTGATTCGAAATATGCCAATGAACCAAAGTCACGTGAAATTTTATTTAAATTTGATTGGAAATGCGCCAATGAACCAAATTCAGGTGAAATTTTAGTCAAATTTGATTGAAAAGGTGCTAAGGAACAAAATCTAGATGAAATTTAAGTCAAATTTGATTAGAAACACGCCAATGAACAAAATTCTTACGAAACTTTCGTCAAATTTGAATGGAAACATGCGCCAACGAAAAAATTTGCTTGAAAGTTTTGTCAAATTTGATTCGAAATTTGTCAATGAACCAAAGTCATGTGAAATTTTAGTCAAATTTGATTGGGAATGGGCAATGAACCAAATTCAGGTGAAATTTTAGTCAAATCTGACTAAGAAAGCACCAATGAACAAATTCAAATGAAATTTTAGTCAAATTTGATTTGATACACGCCAATGAATGAAACCATGGTGAAATTTTTGTTAAATTTGATTTTATACAACCCAATGAACGAAACTCAAGTGAAATTTTTGTCAAATTTGATTGAAATTGTGCCAATGAAAACCGCAATAAATTTTAGTCAAATTTGTCCAATGAACGAAACCCAAGTGAAATTTTTGTCAAATTTGATTGAAATTGCGCTAATGAAAACTGCATGAAATTTTACAGAAATTTTAATTCAAAATGTGCCAATGAACTAAAGTCAATCAAAATTTTAGTCAAATTTGATTGAAAACGTGCCAATGAACAAAATCTAAATGAAATTTTAGTCAAATTTGATTTCAAATACATGAATGAACATAATGCTAGTGAAATTTTAGTCAGATTTGATTAGAAACACGCCAATGAACTAAATCACGGTGAAATTCTAGTCGAATTTGATTGGGAACACGCCAATAAATCAAACACATGTGAAATTTTAGTCAAATTTGATGGGAAACGCGCCAAAAAACAAAATTCAGATGAATTTTTAGTCAAATTTTATTTAATGCTGGCCAATGAACGAAACCCTGGTGAAATTTTAGTCAAATTTGATTTTATACACGCCAATGAACGAAACCCAAGTGAAATTTTAGTCAAATTTGATTGTAATTTATTCCAATGAAAACCCGCATGAAATTTTAGTCAAATTTGATTCGAAATGTGCCAATGAACCAAAGTCTTGGGAAACTTTAGTTAAATTTGATTGAAAATGTACCAATGAGCAAAATTTAGATAAAATTTTAGTCAAATTTGATTTCAAACGCATGCACGAAAAAAATCATGGTGAAGTTTTAGTCAAATTTAATTAGATAGACGCCAATGAAATAAGTTCCGATGAAATTTTAGTCAAATTTGATTAAAAACGTGCCAACGAAAATCCGTATTAAATTGTAGTCAAATTTGATTTGAAATGTGGAAATGAACCAAAGTCGTGAGAAATTTTTGTTAAATTTGATTGAAAATGCGCCTATGACCCAAATTCGGGTGAAATTTTAGTCAAATTGAAAACGCACCATTGAAAAAAATTCAGATAAAATTCTAGTCAAATTTGATTGGAAGCGCACTAACGAATAAAATCTTGACGAAATTTTAGTCAAATTTGATTAGAAACATGCCAATGAACAAAATTCGGATGAAATTTTAGTCAAATTTGATTGGAATCGCGCCAATAAACCAAAAAATTTGATGGAAAATGCGTCAATGAACAAAATTATGATGAAATTTTGGTCATAATTGATTTGATACGAGCTAATGAACGAAATCCAGGTGAAATTTTAGTCTAATTCGATTAGAAACGCTCAAATGAACAAAACTCATGTGAAATTTCAGTCAAATTTGAATTGAAACGCATCAACGAAAGTTTTGTCAAATTTGATTCGAAATGTGCCAATGAACCAAAGTCATGTGAAATTTTAGTCAAATTTGATTGGAAATGGGGTAATGAACCAAATTCAGGTGAAATTTTAATCAAATTTGATTGAAAAAGCGCCAACGAACAAAATTCGGATGAAATCCTAGTCA
>NC_036247.1:37376266-37383975 GCF_002742605.1 Olea europaea var. sylvestris
TCAGATAAAATTTTAGTCAAAATTGATTTGATACAGGCCAATGAACGAAACCCATGTGAAATTTTAGTCAAATTCGATTGGAAACGCTCCAAAGAACCAAACTCATGCGAAATTTTAGTCAAATTTAAATGGAAACGCGCCAACAAAAGAATTTGCTTGAAAGTTTAGTCAAATTTGATTCGAAATGTGACAATGAACCAAAGTCATGTGAAATTTTAGTTAAAATTGATTGGAAACGGGGCAATGAACCAAACTTAGGAGAGATTTTAGTCAAATTTGACTAAAAAAGCGCCAATGAACAAAATTAAGATAAAATCATAGTCAAATTTGATGGGAACGCGCCGACGAAAAAAATTTAGATGAAATTTTAGTCAAATTTGATTTGATACACACCAATGAACGAAACCTTGGTGAAATTTAACTCAAATTTGATAGAAATTGTGCCAATGAAAGGTCGCAAGAAATTTTAGTCAGATTTGATTTAAAACGTGCCAATGAACAAAATTTAGATGAGATTTTAGTCAAATATGATTTGAAACGCACGAACGAACAAAATCTTGGTGAAATTTTAGTCAAATTTAATTAGAATTATGCCAATGAATTAAATCCCGGTGAAATTTAATCAAATTTGATTGGAAACACGCCAATGAACCAAACCCATGTAAAGTTTAGTCAAATTTGATGGGAAACATGCCAACGAACAAAATTCAAATGAAATTTCAGTCAAAATTTATTTGATGCACACCAATGAACGAAACCTTAGTGAAATTTGCTCAAA
The DNA here is from genome assembly GCF_002742605.1 of Olea europaea var. sylvestris. Taxonomy (NCBI): domain Eukaryota; kingdom Viridiplantae; phylum Streptophyta; class Magnoliopsida; order Lamiales; family Oleaceae; genus Olea; species Olea europaea. Next base: position 37,377,045 of record NC_036247.1, read on the forward strand.
TTTGATTTGATACACGCCAATGAACGAAAGCCAAGTGAAATTATAGACAATTTTGATTACAATTGCGCCAATAAAAAGCCGCATGAAATTTTAGTCAAGTTTGATTCGAAATGTGCCAATTAACCAAAGCCACGTGAAATTTTAGTCAAATTTGATTGAAAACATGCCAATGAACAAAATTCAGATAAAATTTTAGTCAAATTTTTCTTGAAATGCACGAACGAACAAAATCCTGGTGGAGTTTTAATCAAATTTCATTAGATCTACGCAAATGTAATAAATCTCAGTGAAATTTTAGTCAAATTTGATTGGAAACGCGCCAATCAACCAAAGTCTTGTAAAATTTTAGTCAAATTTGATTGGAAACGTGCTAACGAAAAACCTGCATGAAATTGTAGTCAAATTTGATTGGAAACGCGCCAATCAACCAAAGTCTTGTAAAATTTTAGTCAAATTTGATTGGAAACGTGCTAACGAAAAACCTGCATGAAATTGTAGTCAAATTTGATTCAAAATGTGGCAATGAACTAAAGTTATGTGAAATTTTAGTCAAATTTAATTGAAAATGAGCCTATGACCCAAAATTTGATTGAGAATGCACAATTGAAAAAAATTCAGATGAAATTCTAGTCAAATTGAATTGGAAGAGCACTAACGAACAAAATCTTAGTAAAATTTAAGTCAAATTTGATTAGAAACACACCAATGAACCAAACCCTTGTGAAATTTTAGTCAAATTTAATTGGAAACGTGTCAACGAAAAATCCGCACGAAATTGTAGTCAAATTTGATTCGAAATGTGGCAATGAACCAAAGTCATGTGAAATTTTAGTCAAATTTGATTGAAAATGCGACTATCACCCAAATTTTGGTGAAATTTTGGTGAAATTTGATTGAGAACGCCCCATTGAACAAAATACTGATGAAATTCTAGTAAAATTTGATTGAAAACGCACTAATGAACAAAATTCTGGTGAAATTTTAATCAAAATGGTGAAATTTTAGTCAAATTCGATTAGAAACAAGCCAATGAACAAAATCTCAATGAAATTTTAATCAAATTTAATTGGAATCGTGCCAATGAACCAAACCCATGTGAAATTTTAGTCAAATTTGATGGGAAACGCATCAATGAACAAAATTCTGATAAAATTTTTGTCAAAATTGATTTGATACAAGCCAATGAATGAAACCCAGGTGAAATTTTAGCTAAATTCGATTGCAAACCTTCCAAAGAACAAAACTTATGTGACATTTTAGTCAAATTTGAATGGAAACGTGCCAACGAAAAAATTTGCTTGAAATTTGACTGAAAAAGCAAAAATGAACAAAATTCAGATGAAATCTTAGTCAAATTTGTTGAAAAATGCGCAAACGAACAAAATTCAGATGAAATTTTAGTCAAATTTGATTTGATACACGCCAATGAACGAAACCCTGATGAAATTTTAGTCAAATTTGGTTTGATACACGCCAATGAACGAAACCCAAGTGAAATTTTAGTCAAATTTGATTGAAATTGCGCCAATGAAAAGCCACATGAAGTTTTAGTCAAATTTGATTCGAAATCTGCCAATGAATTGAAGTCATGCGAAATTTTAGTCAAATTTGATTGAAAACGTGTCAATGAAAAAATTCGGATGAAATTTTATTCAAATTTGATTTGAAACGCACGAACGAACAAAATCATGGTAAAATTTTAGTCAAATTTAATTAGAAACTCGCCAATGAACTATATCCCCGTGAAATTTTAGTCAAATTTTATGGCAAACGTGCCAACGAACAAAATTCAGATAAAATTTTAGTCAAATATTATTTGGTACACACCAATGAACCAAACTCAAGTGAAATTTTAGTGAAATTTGATTGAAATTGCGCCAATGAAAAGCCGCATGAAATTTTAGTCAAATTTGATTCGAAATGTTCCAATGAACTAAAGTCATGTGAAATTTTTGTCAAACTTGATTGTTAGCGTGCCAATGAACAAAATCCAGATAAAATTTTGCTCAAATTTGATTAGATACACGCCAATGAACGAAATCCTGATGAAATTTTAGTCAAATTTGATTTGATACACGCCAATGAACGAAACCCAAGTGAAATTTTAGTCAACTTTGATTGAAATTGCGCCAATGAAAAGCCACATGAAGTTTTAGTCAAATTTGATTCGAAATCTGCCAATGAATTGAAGTCATACGAAATTTTAGTCAAATTTGATTGAAAACGTGTCAATGAAAAAATTCGGATGAAATTTTATTCAAATTGGATTTGAAACGCACGAACGAACAAAATCATGGTAAAATTTTAGTCAAATTTAATTAGAAACTCGCCAATGAACTATATCCCCGTGAAATTTTAGTCAAATTTGATTGGAAACACGTCAATGAACCAAACCCATGTGAAATTTTAGTCAAATTTGATGGCAAACGCGCCAACGAACAAAATTCAGATAAAATTTTAGTCAAATATTATTTGGTACACACCAATGAACCAAACTCAAGTGAAATTTTAGTGAAATTGAGCCAATGAAAAGCCGCATGAAATTTTAGTCAAATTTGATTCGAAATGTTCCAATGAACTAAAGTCATGTGAAATTTTTGTCAAACTTGATTGTTAGCGTGCCAATGAACAAAATCCAGATGAAATTTTAGTCAAATTTGATTTGAAACGCACGAATGAAAAAAATCCTAGTGAAATTTTAGTCAAATTTGATTGGAAACACACCAATGAACTAAATCCTGGTGAAATTTTAGTCAAATTTGATTGGAAACACACCAATGAACCAAACCCATGTGAAAATTTAGTTAACTTTGATGGGAAACGTGCCAACGAACAGACTTCAGATGAAATTTTCGTCAAATTTGATTTGATGCACGCCAATGAACGAAACCCCGGTGGAATTTTAGTCAAATTTGATTTGATACACGTTAATGAACGAAACCCAAGTGAAATTTTAGTCAAATTTGATTTGATGCACGCCAATGAACGAAACCCCGGTGGAATTTTAGTCAAATTTGATTTGATACACGTTAATGAACGAAACCCAAGTGAAATTTTAGTCAAATTTTATAGCAATTGCACCAATGAAAAGTTACTTGAAATTTTAGTCAATTTTGATTCGAAATGTGCCAATGAACGAAATTCACATGAAATTTTAGTCAAACTTGATTGAAAACGTGCCAATGTACAAAATTCAATTGAAATTTTAGTCAAACTTGATTTGAAATGCACGAACGAACAAAATCCTGATGAGGTTTTAGTCAAATTTGATTAGATACACGCCATTGTAATAAATCAAGGTGAAATTTTAGTCAAATTTGGTTGAAAACGCGCCAATTAACCAAACCCTTATGAAAAATTTTGGTCAAATTTGATTGAAAATGTGCCAACGAAAAACTCGCACGAAATTGTAGTAAAATTTGATTAGAAATGTGGTAATGAACCAAAGTTGTGCGAAATTTTAGTCAAATTTGATTGAAAACGGGCTTATAACCCAAACTCAGTTGAAATTTTAGTCAAATTTGTTTGAAAATGCGCCATTGAACTAAATCTAGTTGAAATTCTAGTCAAATTTGATTGGAAGTACACTAACGAACAAAATTTTGGTGAAATTTTAGTCAAATTTGATTAGAAACACATCAATGAACAAAATCCTGTTGAAATTTTAGTTAAATTTGATTGGAATCGTGCCAATGAACCAAACCCTTGTGAAATTTTTGTCAATTTGACTGGAAATGTGGCAACGAAAAACCCGCATGAAATTGTAGTCAAATTTGATCCAAAATGTGGCAATGAACCAAAGTCTTGTGAAATTTTAGTCAAATTTGATTGAAAATGCGACTATTACCCAAAATTAGGTGAAATTTTAGCTAAATTTGATTAAGAACGCACCATTGAGCAAAATTTAGATGAAATTCTATTCAATTGTAATTGGAAACACACTAATGAACAAAATCCTACGAAATTTTAGTCAAATTTGATTAGAAACACGCTAATGAACAAAATCTCGATGAAATTTTAGTGAAATTTGATTGGAATCGCGCCAATGAACCAAATCCATGTGAAATTTTAGTCAAATTTGATGGGAAACGTATCAATGAAAAAAATTCAAATGAAATTTTAGTCAAAATAGATTTGATACAAGCAAATGAATGAAACCCAGGTGAAATTTTAGTCAAATTCGATTGGAAACGCTCCAAAGAACAAAACTCATGTAAAATTTTAGTCAAATTTAAATGGAAACGCGTCCACGAAAAAATTCGATTGAAAGTTTAGTCAAATTTGATTTGAAATATACCAATGAACTAAAGTCATGTGAAATTTTAGTCAAATTTGATTGGAAACGTGGCAGTGAACCAAACTTACGTGAAATTTTAGTCAAATTTGATTGAAAATGTACCAATGGACAAAATTCAGATGAAATCTTAGTCGAATTTGATGGGAAACGCCCCAATGAACAAAATTCAAATGAAATTTTAGTCAAATATTATTTTAAACACGCCAATAAACGAAACCCAGAAGAAATTTTAGTCAAATTTGATTTGATACACGCCAATGAATGAAACCCAAGTGAAATTTTAGTCAAATTAGATTGAAATTGCGCCAATGAAAAGCCGTATGAAATTTTAATCAAATTTCGTTCGAAATGTGCCAATGAACCAAAGTCATGTAAAGATTGAAAACATGCCAATGAACAAAATCTAGATAAAATTTTAGTCAAATTTAATTTGAAACGTACGAACGAACAAAATCTTGATGAAATTTTAGTCAAATTTGATTAGAAACATGTCAATGCACTAAATCCTGGTAAAATTTTAGTCAAATTTGATTAGAAACGCGCCAATGAACCAAGCCCATGTAAAAAAGAAACGCGCCAATGAACCAAGCCCATGTGAAATTTTAGTCAAATTTAATGGGAAACGTGCCAATGAACAAAATTCAGATAAAATTTTAGTTAAATTTGATTTGTTGCACACCAATGAACAAAACCCAAGTGAAATTTTAACCAAATTAGATTGAAATTACGCCAATGATAAGTCGTATGAAATTTAGTCAAACTTGATTCGAAAAGTGCCAAAGAACCAAAGTCCTGTGAAATTTTAGTCAAATTTGATTGGAAACATACCAATGAACCAAATTGAGGTGACATTTTAGTCAAATTTGACGGGAAACATGGCAACAGACAAAATTCAGATGAAATTTTATTCAAATTTGATAGAAAACGTGCCAACGAACAAAATTCAAATGAAATTTTTGTCAAATTTGATTTGATACAGGCCAATGAACAAAACCCAATTGAAATTTTATTCACATTAGATTAGAAATGCGCCAATGAAAAGTCGCGTGACATTTTAGTCAAATTTTATTCGAAATGTACCAATGAACCAAAGCATGTGAAATTTTAGTCAATTTTGATTGAAAACGTGCCAATGAACCAAACTCAGGTGGAATTTTAGTAAAATTTGATTGAAAATGCTCTAATGAACAAAATTCAGATGAAATTTTAGTCAAATTTGATTGAAAATGCTCTAACGAACAAAATCCTATTGAAATTTTGGTCAAATTTGATTAGAAACACGCTAATGAACTAAATTCCAATGAAATTCTAATTAAATTTGATTGGAAACGCGCCAATAAACCAAACACATGTGAAATTTTGGTCAAATTTGATTGGAAACGCACCAACGAAAAAATCCGCATGAAATTTAGTCAAATTTGATTCGGAATATGCCAATGAACCAAAGTCATGTGAAATTTTAGTAAGATTAGTTAGGAAACGAGCCAATGAATCAAACCAATGTGAAATTTTAGTCAAATTTGATTCGGAATATGCCAATGAACCAAAGTCATGTGAAATTTTAGTAAGATTAGTTAGGAAACGAGCCAATGAATCAAACCAATGTGAAATTTTAGTCAAATTTGATGGAAAACGCCCCAATGAACAAAATTCAGATGAAATTTTTTTATCAAATTTGATTTGATACACACTAATGAACGAACTAATGGTGAAATTTGAGTCAAATTTGATTGAAATTGTGCTAATGAAAAGCCGCATGAAGGTTTAGTCAAATTTGATTTGAAATGTGCCAATGAACCAAAGTAATGTGAAATTTTAGTCAAATTTGATTGAAAAAATGCCAATGAACAAGCTTGAGGTGAAATTTCAATCAAACTTGATTAGAAACACGCCAATGAACTAAATCCCGATGATTTTTTTTTTCAAATTTTTTTGAAAACACGCCAATGAGCAAACCTAGGTGAAATTTCAGTCAAATTTAATGGGAAACGCGCCAACGAACAAAATTTAGATGAAATTTTAGTCAAATTTGATTAGAAACACGTCCATGAATTAAATCCCAGTGAAATTTTTATCAAATTTGATTTTATACACGCCAATTATCGAAACCCACGTGAAATTAGGCAAATTAGATTCAAATTGCACTAATGAAAAGTCGCATGAAATTTTAGTCAAATTTGATTCAAAGTATGCCGATGAACCAAAGTCATGTGAAATTTTAGTCAAATTCAATTCAAAACGTGTTAATAAATAAAATTCAAATGAAATTTTACTCAGATTTGATTTGAAACACATGAACGAACAAAATCCTAGTGAAATTTTAGTCAAAATTGATTTGATACAAACCAATGAACGAAACCCAGGTGAAATCCTAGTCAAATGCGAATGAAAATGCTCCAATGAACAAAACTCATGTGAGATTTTAGTCAAATTTGAATGCAAACATGCCAACGAAAAAATCTGCTCGAAAGTTGAGTCAAATTTGATTCGAAATGTGCCAATGAAAGTTTAGTCAAATTTGACTGGAAACGGGCCAATGAACCAAACTCAAGTGAAATTTTAGTTGAATTTGACTGAAAACACGCCAATGAATAAAATTCAGATGAAATCTTAGCCGAATTTGATGTAAAACGC
>NC_036247.1:37385180-37393259 GCF_002742605.1 Olea europaea var. sylvestris
ATAAAATTTTTGTCAAATTTGATTGGAATCATGCAAATGAACCAAACCTATGTGAAATTTTAGTCAAATTTGATGGAAAACACGCTAATGAACAAAATTCAGATGAAATTTTAGTCAAATTTGATTTGATACATGCCAATAAACGAAATTCGAGTGAAATTTTCATCAAATTAGATTGGAATTGCGCCAATGAAAAGCCACATGAAATTTTAGTCAAATTTGATTCGAAATGTGCCAATGAAACAAAGCCATGTGAAATTTTAGTCAAATTAGATTTGAAACGCGCCGATGAGCAAAATTCAGAAGAAATTTTAGCAAATTTGATCGGAAATGCTCTAATGAACAAAATTTAGATGAAATTTTTGTCAAATTTGGTTAGAAACGCGCTAATGAACCGAACCCATGTGAAATTTTAGAAAAATTTGATTTTGGAAACGTGCCAACAAAAAACCCCCATGAAATTTTAGTCAAATTTGATTCGAAATATGCCAATGAATCAAAGTTATATGAAATTTTAGTCAAATTTGATTGAAAACACGCCAATGAACCAAACCCATGTGAAATTTTAGGCAAATTTGATGGGAAATGTGCCGTCGAACAAAATTCAGATGAAATTTGAGTCAAATATGATTTGATGCATGCCAATGAATGAAATCCAAATGAAATTTTAGTCAAATTAGATTGAAATTGTGCCAATGAAAAGTCGCTTGAAATTTTAGTCGAATTTGATTCGAAATGTACCAATGAACCAAAGCCCTATGAAATTTTAGTCAAATTTGATTGGAAACGCCCCAATGAACCAAACCCATGTGAAATCTTAGTCATATTTGATGGGATAGGTGCCAACGAACAAAATTCAGATGAAATTTTAGTCAAATTTGATTTAATACACGCCAATGAATGAAATCCAAGTAAAATTTTTGTCAAATTAGATTGAAATTGCGCCAATTAAAGGACGCATGAAATTTTAGTCAAATTTGATTTAATACACGCCAATGAATGAAATCCAAGTAAAATTTTTGTCAAATTAGATTGAAATTGCGCCAATTAAAGGACGCATGAAATTTTAGTCAAATTTGATTTGAAATGTGCCAATGAACCAAAGTAAAATGAAATTTTAGTCAAATTTGACTTGAAACGCGCTAACGAACTAAATTTCGATGAAATTTTGCTCAAATTTGATTGGAAAAGAGCCAACAAACAAAATTCTAGAGAAATTTTAGTCAAATTTGATTAGAAACAAGCAGTGAACAAAACCCCAATGAAATTATAGTTAAATTTGATTGGAATCGTGCCAATGGACCAAACCTATATGAAATTTTAGTCAAATTTGAACGAAAAAATACGCATGAAATTTTATTCAAATTTGATTCGAAATGTGCCAATGTTGAAAGTCGTGTGAAATTTTAGTTAAATTTGATGGGAATTCTGTCAATGAAAAGCTGTATGACATTTTAATCAATTTTGATTCGAAATGTGCCAATGAACCAAAGTTATGTGAAATTTCAGTCAAATTTGATTGAAAACGCGCCAATGAACCAAATTCGGGTGAAATTTTAATCAAATTTGATTGAAAATGATTCAATGAACAAAATTCAGATAAAATTTTTGTCAAATTGGATTCGAAATACTCTAACGAACAAAATCTTGGTAAAATTTTTGTCAAATTGGATTAGATACACGCCAATGAACTAAACGTTCCAATGAACCAAACACATGTGAAATTTTAGTCAAATTTGTTTGGAAACGCACCAAAAAAATGCTTGAAATTTTAGTCAGATTTGATTCGAAATGTGCTAATAAAATAAAGTCATGTGAATTTTTTGTCAAATTTGATTGCAAATGAGCTAATGAACCAAATCCAGATGAAATTTTGGTCAAATTTGATGGGAAATCTGCCAATGAACAAAATTCAGATGAAATTTAAGTCAAATTTAATTTGAAACATGCCAGTGAACGAAACCCTAGGGAAATTTTAGTCAAATTTGATTTGATACACACCAATTAATGAAATCCAAGTGAAATTTCAGTCAAATTTGATTCAAAATGTGCCAATGAACCAAAGTCATGTGAAATTTTAGTCAAATTTGATTGGAAATGGGCTAATGAACCAAATTCAAGTGAAATTTTAGTAAAAATTGACTGAAAATGTGCTAATAAACATAATTCAAATGAAATCTTAGTCGAATTTGATGTGAAATGCACTAACGAACAAAATTCTGAAGAAATTTTAGTCAAATTTGATTAGAAACATGCCAATGAAGTAAATCCCAGTGAAATTTTAGTCAAAAATTGATTGGAATTGCTCCAACAAACCAAACCCTTGTGAAATTTTTCTCAAATTTGATTGAAAACGTTCCAACAACAAACACGTATGAAATTGTAGTCAATTTTGATTCGAAATGTGGCAATGAACCAAAGTCTTGTCAAATTTTAGTCAAATATGATTGAAACCGTGCCTATGACCCAAACTCAGGTGAAATTTTAGTCAAATTTGATAGAGAACGTGCCATTGAACAAAATCAAGATAAAATTCTAGTCAAATTTGATTGAAAATGCATTAACGAACAAAATCCTGTTAAAATTTTAGTAAAATTTGATTAGAAACGCGCCAATGAAAAAATCCCAATGAAATTTTCGTCAAATTTGATTAGAATCACACTAATGAACAAAACGCATATGAAATTTTAGTCAAATTTGGTAGAAAACACGCCAATGAACAAAATTTTGAAGAAATTTTTGTCAAATTAGATTGGAGTTGCGCCAATGAAAAGTCGCATGAAATTTTAGTCAAATTTGATTCGAAATGTGCCAATGAACAAAAGCTATGTTAAATTTTAGTCAAATTTGATTAGAAACGCGCCAATGAACCAAACTCAAGTGAAATTTTAGTCAAATTTGATTGAAAACGCACTAAAATTCAGATGAAATTTTAATCAAATTTGATTGGAAATGCTCTAACGAACAAAATTCTAGGGAAATTTTATTTATATTTTATTAGAAACATGCCAATGAACTAAATCTCGGTAAAATTTTAATCAAATTTGATTGAAAATGCGCAAACAAAAAAATTCGCAAGAAATTTTAGTCAAATTTGTTTCGAAATGTGCTAATGAACCAAAATCAAGTGAAATTTTAGTCAAATTTGATTTGAAACACGCCAATGAACCAAAGCCATGTGAAATTTTAGTCAAATTTGATGGGAAACGTGCCAACAAACAATATTGAGATCTATTTTTAGTCAAATTTGATTTGATACGCACCAATGAATGAAATCCAAGTGAAATTTTTGTCAAATTAGATTGGAATTGTGCCAATGAAAAGATGCATGAAATTTCAGTCAAATCTGATTCGAAATATGCCGCTGAACCAAAGTCATGTGAAATTTTAGTCAAATTTGATTGGAAACGTGCCATTGAACCAAATTGAGGTGAAATTTTAGTCCAATTTTATTGAAAATGTGCCAATGAATCAAACTCAGGTGAAATTTTAGTCAAATTTGGTTGAAAATACGCAAAGGAATAAAATCCAGATGAAATGATGTGATCCAAGGTAGGCTTCCAAGTTTCAAGGAATTGACGCATTTTGATCGGGGGCCAAGGTCGAGAATTGAGATAAGTTTGGCAGTAATTTGGGATAATAAAGCCAATCAATACCATCGTCAAGCCATGGTAGTTAACATATTGAAGATTGTGAGCCAAGTGACAAGTCATGTGTTGAGAACGAAGGCCGGAAGCAATTGGAATGAAGTGGAACAAGTAGCCGAAAAACGGAGGCAAATACCAAGTTGTACGACTGCACAGCATTGCAGCCATGCGGCTGCACAATAAGAGGTACAGATTTGGCTGGCCGAAATCATATGAACCATGCGACCGCACTAGTTTGTGCCATGCAGCTGTACCATTGAAGCTGGATAAGAATTTCTTGCCTTGTGCGCGAGAATCCTATTTTGTTTAGATTTCTTAATTTTGGCAAGTTTCATATTCTAGGAGTTCTAAATCTCGTTTTTTACCTTATTCTAAGGATATTAATTCATTTTAATTAGGTTTTATGCTTCCTAGTATAAATAGGATTATTTCACTGTATTTTCACAGGACTTTGATTATTGAAAATAGAGATTTTTCTCGTGAAGCTTTGCTTCAAACTTTGTTCTTAAACGGAGGATTCGAACTTATCAAGAAAGTAATTTCTTGTGGCATTCACAAATCAAGGGAAATTTCATAAATTGGGTAATCACAGGGTCAAGATATTTATGTAACTGTCTTGGTTTCTGGTTCGATAATTTATTGGGTCAAACTTACAATTTCGAATTTTGATTTCTACAATCGTGTAATCAAGAGGTCCTCCATAGCGCCGTTCTTGTTGGGTTGCTTGGTTCACTATTTTGGGGTTAGATCCATAAACCTTTGTCATATTGGTGTTCTTGGGATCTGAATCAGTATCCTATGGGTTCGATTGCAACCTTGTTGATCGGGTTCGCATCATTTGGTATCAGAGCTTTAGGCATCAAGATCAAGGTTATATCTTTTTTTTTTAGTTTTTGTCGAGCCAGTTGTTATTTTTCCTTATTGTTTTTCGTGTTCTTCCAGTCAGTCAGTTTTGTTGAGTCTTTGATCCATTTAAATCCTATTAAAATTTCAAAAAATTGTTTTTGGGCTGATTTGGTATCCAAAACAACTTCTGTTTGTTTTGCAAGATTTGTAATTGGATTTTCTATCTAGTGAGTCAAAAAAATTTTACTATTCACTCGTACGGTACTATTTAAAAAAAGTTTTTTTGAGTAAAAAAAAAGTGTCAAAAAAAAGAAGAAAAAAAGAGTTAGAAAAAGAGTCAAAAAAGGGTAAAAAAAAAAGAGTTGGAGTAAAAAAAAAAGTGTCAAGTTGAACATCAATTCAAAAACGAAAAATTTAATGTAGCAATTTGAGAAAATGTTGGTGGATATGGAGGATAGGTTGGGAAATAAGTTGGATAGGATTGATGTGAAATTGAATGAGATTCATCGAGATCAATGTGATGAGGTGCTCAATGTTAGACGAAGGGAGCCTAGGATGAAAAATTGTGATGCATATGGATATGATTGTAGCATTAATGAGGTACGGGGAGTGAGAGATAAATGTGATAGATTTGAAAGAAGGGATATGAGAGATCGGAATGAACGAGAATTAAGGGAGATGCCTAGGAGATGTTATGGAGATGAGAATCCAAGGGAAAAGAAAACGACTTTTGCGAAGTGTGTAGGTAGTACATCAAACATGAGGTCTGGGGTGGATTATAAACAGGAATTCTCCGAGATTCTCAACATTTTTAGGTCTCAAATTAAACATCCGAGGGGGTGGAAGGAGCAAGGGAGAAAAAAAGAAATTATTGAGGTGGTTGTTTGTGAGGAAAATGAAGAGGAGCCACAAGTGAGTAAAAAGAAGGTCGGGGGCGAAATTGAAAATGAAGGAGTGGTTAAAATGGAATTGGAGTTGTGAGATGAAAAGGATGAAGAGTCTTCGGAGTTGAAAGAGGAATCGGGAGTGAGCTTGAATGAAAATGAGAGAAGAGTTGAGGAGGCGTTGGCACTAACTAACAATCCCCTCCATACTTTTGATAATTTTGTTTTGCAGGGTACCGATAAATTAATTCCAGAAATTAACCCTACTGGAATGCCACCCGACCCTAGGATTAATCAGCAATAACATCCTAGCCGGGACATTCTCACAACACCGAAGGTTGAATTTGTAATCCCCAAAGAGGTAAAGAAGTTGCCTTGGAATGAAATTATATGCATTGGATTCAATGGCAAGGAGCTAAAATACAAAACTAGTATGCCGACGAACATCCATCCATTGAAGTTGACATTGTTACAATTATCTAGGCGAAATAGGACATGGAAAATGCACAGTGGATTAACAATTGAAGTAACTCATGGAGCATTTCACAATTGCAAAAGTAAGCGATCAAGGTGTAAACATTTTGATCTGAGTAAAGGAGATTGGGTTTTTATATGCAAGAGGCGGATAAGGAGTCAAAAGTGGTCCAAGTTTCATCCTAGAGACGGTGGACCATTTCACGTCATAGCACTAATTGGACACAAGGGATATAATTTGGTTGCTCAAGGTTCGGATTCAAGGTCAAATCCTTTCGAAGAGCGAGGGGATGATGTGATCAAAGGTAGGCTTCCAAGTTTCAAGGAATTGACACATTTTGATTGGGAGCCAAGGTCAAGAATTGAGCTAAGTTTGGCACTAATTTAGGATAATAAGCCAATCAATATCATCATCAAGCCATGGTAGTTAACATATTGAAGATTGTAAGCCAAGTGACAAGTCATGTGTTGAGAACGAAGGCCGGAAGCAATTGGAATGAAGTGGAACAAGTAGTTGAAAAATGAAGGCAAATACCAAGTTGTATGACCGCACAGCATTGCAGCCATGCAGCCGTACAAAAGAGGCAGGGATTTGGCTGGCCGAAATCATATGAACCATGCAATCATACCAATTTGTGCCATGCGGCCACACCGTTGAAGCCGGAGGAGAATTTCTTGCCTTGTGCGCAAGAATCCTATTTTGTTTAGATTTCTTAATTTTGGCAAGTTTCATATTCTAGGAGTTCTAAATCTCATTTTTTACCTTATTCTAAGGATATAAATTTATTTTAATTAGGTTTTTATGTTTCCTAGTATAAATAGGATAATTTCATTGTATTTCACATGACTTTGATTATTGAAAATATAGATTTTTCTCGTGAAGCTTCGCTTCAAACTTTGTTCTTAAATGGACGATTCGAACTTATCAAGAAATTAATTTCTTGTGGTGTTCACAAATCAAAGGAGATTTCATAAATTGGGTAATCACGAGGTCAATATATTTATGTAATTGTCTTGGTTACTGGTTCGATAATTTATTGGGTTGAACTTACGATTCCGGATTTTGATTTCTACAATTGTGTAATCAAGAGGTCCTCCATAGCACCGTTCTTGTTGGGTTGCTTGGTTCACTATTTTGGGGTCAAATCCAAAAACCTTGATCATATTGGCGTTCTTGGGATCCGATTCAATATCCTGTGGGTTCGATCGCAACCTTGCTGATCGGGTTCGCATCATGAAATTTAAGTTAAATTTTATTAGAAACACGACAATGAACTAAATCCCGGTGAAATTTTAATCAAATTTGATTGAAAACACGCCAATGAACCAAACACGTGTGAAATTTTGGTCAAATTTGATTGGAAACGTGCCAATGAAAAAACCAACATGAAATTTTAGTGAAGTTTGATTCAAAATGTGCCAATGAACCAAAGTCATGTGAAATTTTAGTCAAATTTGATTGAAAACGCGCCTATGATATAAACTAAAGCGTAATTTTAGTCAAATTTGACTAAGAACGCTCCATTGAAAACAAAATTCGGACAAAATTCTAGTCAAATTTGATTGGAAATGCACTAACGAACATTATCCTTGTGAAATTTTAGTCAAATTTGATTAGAAACACGCCAGTGAACAAAATCCAGATAAAATTTTAGTCAAATTTGATTGGAATCACGCCAGTGAACCAAACCCATGTGAAATTTTAGCAAAAACTTGATTGGAAACGCAACAACGAAAAAAATTGCATGAAATTTTTGTCAAATTTGATTCGTAACGAGCAAATGAACCAAAGTCATGTGAAATTTTAGTCAAATTTGATGGAAAACGCGCCAACGAGCAAAATTCAAATAAAATTTTAGTCAAGTTTGATTTGATACACGTCAATGAATGAGACCCAAGTGAAACTTTAGTCAAATTAGATTGGAATTGCGCCAATGGAAGGCTGCATGAAATTTTAGTCAAATTTTATTCGAAAGGTGCCAACGAACCAGTCATGTGAAATTTTAGTCAAATTTGATTGGAGACGCACTAATGAACAGAGCCGAGGTGAAATTTTAGTCAAATTTGATTGAAAACGTGCTAAGGAATACAATCCAGATGAAATTTAAGAAAAATTTGATTAGAAACATGCCAATGAACTAAATCCCAGTAAAATTTTCATCAAATCAGATTGAAAAGCGCGAATGAACCAAACACATGTGAAATTTTAGTCAAATTTGATTGGAAAC
>NC_036247.1:37394337-37421909 GCF_002742605.1 Olea europaea var. sylvestris
CCAAAGTCATGTGAAATTTTAGTCAAATTTGATGGAAAACGCGCCAACGAGCAAAATTCAAATAAAATTTTAGTCAAGTTTGATTTGATGCACGTCAATGAACAAAACCCAAGTGAAATTTTAGTCAAATTAGATTGGAATTTTGCCAATGGAAAGTCGCATGAAATTTTAGTCAAATTTGATTCGAAATGTGCCAATGAACCAGTTATGTGAAATTTTAATCAAATTTGATTGGAAACGCACTAATGAACAAAGTCGAGGTGAAATTTTAGTCAAATTTGATTGAAAATGTGCTAAGGAATACAATCCAGATGAAATTTAAGAAAAATTTGATTAGAAACATGCCAATGAACTAAATCCCAGTGAAATTTTCATCAAATCAGATTGAAAAGCGCCAATGAACCAGACACGTGTGAAATTTTAGTCAAATTAGATTGGAAATGCACCAAAAAGAATCCCACAAGAACTTGTAGTCAAATTTGATTCAAAATGTGCCAATGAACCAAAGTCATGTGAAATTTTAGTCAAATTTGATTAAAAACGTGCTTATGACACTAACTTAGGTGAAATTTCAGTCAAATTTGACTAAGAATGTGCAATTGAATAAAATCTAGATGAAATTCTAGTTAAATTTTATTGGAAACGCACTAACGAACAAAATCCTGGTGAAATTTTAGTCAAATTTGATTAGAAACACGCCGATGAACAAAATTTTGATGAAATTTTAGTCAAATTTGATTGGAATCACACCAATGAACCAAACCCCATCTGAAATTTTAGTTAAATTTGATGAAAAACACATCGATGAACAAAATTCCAATGAAATTTTTGTCAAATTTAATGGAAAACACGCCAACGAACAAATTTCAAATAAAATTTTTGTCAAATTTAATTTGATGCACGCCAATGAACAAAATCCAAGTCAAATTTTAGTTAAATTAGATTGGAATTGTGCCAACGAAAAGTCCCATGAAATTTTAGTCAAATTTGATTCGAAATGTGCCAATGAACCAAAGTTATGTGATATTTTTGTCAAATTTGATTGGAAACGCGCCAATGAACCAAATTCAGGTGAAAGTTTTGTCAAATGTGATTGAAAACGCGCCAATGAACCAGATTCAGGTGAAATTTTTGTCAAATTTGATTGGAAACGCGCCAATGAACCAAATTCAGGTGAAAGTTTTGTCAAATGTGATTGAAAACGCGCCAATGAACAAAATTTAGATGAAATTTTAGTCAAATTTTATTGTAAATGCTCTAACGAACAAAATCCTGATGAAATTTTTGTCAAATTGGATTAGAAACATGCCAATGAACTAATCCCCAGTAAAATTTTAATCAAATTTGATTGAAAACGCGCTAATAAACCAAACACACGTGAAATTTTAGTTAAATTTGATTGGAAACGTGCCAATAAAAAATCCGCATGAAATTTTAGTTAAATTTGAATGGAAACGGGACAATGAACTAAACTCAGGTGAAATTTTTTTTAAATATGATTGAAAACGCGCTAATGAACAATATCCTGATGAAATCTTAGTCGAATTTGATGTGAAACGCACTAACAAACAAAATTCTGATGAAATTTTAGTCAAATTAGAAACTCGTCATTGAACTAAATCCTAGTGAAATTTTAGTCAAATTTGATTGGAAACGTGCCAATGAAAAACCCGCATGAAATTATAATCAATTTTGATTCGAAGTGTGGCAATGAACCAAAGTCATGTGAAATTTTAATCAAATTTGATTGAAACCACGCCTATGACCCAAAATTCGGTGAAATTTCAGTCAAATTTGATTGAGAACGCCCCATTGAACAAAATCGAGATGAAATTCTAGTCAAATTTGATTGGAAAAGCGCTAATGATCTAAATCCTGGTGAAATTTTAGTCAAATTTGATTAGAAACACGCCAATGAACGAAATCTCGAAGAAATTTTAGTCAAATTTAATTGGAATCGCGCCAATAAACCAAACCCTTGTCAAATTTTACCCCAATTTTATGGGAAATGCGCCAACGAGTAAAATTGAAATGAAATTTTAGTAAAATTTGGTTTGATACACACTAATAAATGAAACCTAACTGAAATTTTAGTCAAATTAGATTGGAATTGCGCCAATGAAAAATTGCACGAAATTTTAATCAAATTTGATTCGAAATGTGCCAATGAACCAAAGTCATGTGAAATTTTAGTCAAATTTGTTTGGGAACGCACCAATGAACCAAACTCATGTGAAATTTTAGTCAAATTTTATTGAAAACGTGATAATAAACAAAATTTAGATGAAATTTTAGTCGAATTTGATTGGAAATGTTCTAGCGAACAAAATCCATTGCAAAATTTATTCAAATTTGATTAGAAACATGCCAGTGAACTAAATCCTGGTAAAATTTTAATCAAATTTGAATGGAAACGTGCCAATGAACTAAGCCCATGTGAAATATTTGTCAAGTTTAATTGAAAACGAGCTAACAAAAAAACCTGCACGAAATTTTATTCAAATTTGATTCGAAATGTGCCAATTAACCAAAGTCATGTGAAATTCAGTTAAATTGGATTGGAAACGCGCCAAAAACCATATGAAATTTTAGACAAATTTGATGGGAAAGGTGCCAACGAGCAAAATTCAGATGAAATTTTAGTCAAATTTGATTTTATACATGCCAATGAACGAAACCCAAGTGAAATTTTTGTCGAATTAGATTGGAATTGCGCCATGAAAAGCCGCATGAAATTTTTGTCAAATTTGATTCGAAACAATAAACCAAAGTCAAGTGAATTTTTAGTCAAATTTGATTGGAAACGCACCAATGAACCAAACTCAGATGAAACTTTAGTCAAATTTGATTGTAAACGCGCCAATGAACAAAATTTAGATGAAATTTTAGTCGAATTTGATTGGAAATACACTAACGAACAAAATCTCTTGTGAAATTTTAGTCAAATTTGATTAGAAACATGCCAATGAACTAAATGTCGATGAAATTTTAATTAAATTTGATTGGAAACGCGCCAATGAACCAAATCCTTGCGAAAATTTAGTCAAATTTGATTGGAAACGAGCCAACGAAAAAATCGGCTTGAAATTTATTCAAATTTGATTAGAAATGTGCCAATGAACTAAAGTCCTGTGAAATTTTGTTCAAATTTGATTGGAAACGTGCTAATGAATCAAACCCATGTGAAATTTTAGACAAATTTGATGGGAAAGGCGCTAACGAACTAAATTCAAATGAAATTTTAGTCAAATTTGATTTTATATACGCCAATGAACGAAATCCAAGTGAAATTTTTTTCGAATTAGATTGGAATTGTGCCAATGAAAAGTCGCATGAAATTTTAGCCAAATTTGATTCGAAAGGTGCCAATGAACCAAAGTCATATGAAATTTCAATCAAATTTGACTGGAAACGCGCCAATGAACCTAACTCAGGTGAAATTTTATTCAAATTTGGTTGAAAATGCGCCAATGAATAAAATTTAGATGAAATTTTAGTCAAATTTGATTGGAAATGCTCTAACGGACAAAATCCTGGTGAAATTTTAGACAAATTGAAATAGAAACATGCTAATGAACTAAATTCCGGTGAAATTTTGATCAAATTTGATTCGAAACGTGCTAGTGAACCAAACACATGTGAAATTTTAGTCAAATTTGATTGGAAACACCCTAACAAAAAAACCTGCTTGAAATTTAGTCAAATCTGATTCGAAATGTGCCAATGAACCGAAGTCATGTGAAATTTTTGTCAAATTTGATTGCAAATGCGCCAATGAGCCAAACCCACATGAAATTTTGGTCAAATTTAATGAGAAATGCACCAACAAACAAAATTCAGAAGAAATTTTAGTCAAATTTGATTTGATACACGCCAATGAACGAAAACCTGGGGAAATTTTAGTTAAATTTGATTTGATACATGCTAATCAGCGAAACCCAAGTGAAAGTTTAGTCAAATTTGATTCAAAATATGTGAATGAACCAAAGTCATGTGAAATTTTAATCAAATTTGATTGAAAATGGGCCAATGAACTAAACTCAGATGAAATTTTAGTCAAATTTGATCGAAAATGAGCAAATGAACAAAATCCAGACGAAATCTTAGTCGAAGTTGATGTGAAACGCACTAACAAACAAAGTTCTGATGAAATTTTAGTTGAATTTGATTAGAAACACGCCAATGAACTGAATCTCGATGAAACTTTATTCAAATTTGATTGACAAACACGCATGAAATTGTAGTCAAATTTGACTCGAAATGTGGCAATGAACCAAAGTCATGTCAAATTTTAGTTAAATATGATTGAAACCGCGCCTATGAACCAAACTAAGGTGAAATTTTAGTCAAATTTGATAGAGAACGTCCCATTGAACAAAATCGAGATGAAATTCTAGTCAAATTTGTTTGGAAACGCACTAACGAACAAAATTTTGGTAAAATTTTAATCAAATTTGATTGGAATTGCGCCAATGAACAAAATCCCAATAAAATTTTAGTCAAATTTGATTGGAATCGCTCGAATGAACAAAGCTCATGAGAAATTTTAGCCAAATTTGATGGAAAATGCCCCCAACAAACAAAATTCAGAAGAAATTTTAGTCAAATTTGATTTTATACACGCCAATGAACGAAACCCAAGTGAAATTTTAGTCAAATTAGATTGGAATTGCGCTAGTGAAGAGTCACATGAAATTTTAGTCAAATTTGATTTGAAATGTGCTAATGAACCAAAGTCGTGTCAAAATTTTTGTTAAATTTGATTGGTAACGAGCCAATGAACCAAATTGAGGTGAAATTTTGTCAAATTTTATAGAAAATATGCCAATGAATCAAACTCGGGCGAAATTTTAGTTAAATTTGATTGAAAACGCCCCACGGAACAAAATTCAGATGAAATTTAAGTCAAATTCAATTGGAAACACGATAATGAACTAAATCCCGATGAAATTTTAATCAAATTTGATTGAAAACATGTCAGTGAACCAAACATGTGTGAAATTTTAGTCAGATTTGATTGGAAATACCCCAACGAAAAAACTCACGTAATTTTTTTTTGAAATTCGATTTGAAATATGACAATGAACCAAAGTCATGTGAAAGTTTAGTCAAATTTGATTGAAAACGCACCTATAATACAAACTCAGGATTAATTTTAGCCAAATTTGACTGATAACGCCCCATTGAGCAAAATGTAGATGAAATTCTAGTCAAATTTGATTGGAAATGCACTAACAAACAAAATCCTTGTGAAATTTTAGTCAAATTTGGTTAGAAACAAGCCGGTGAACGAAATCCCGTTGAAATTTTAGTCAAATTTGATTGGAATCGCGTTAATAAACCAAACCCATGTGAAATTTTAGTCAAATTTTGATTGAAAATGCACCAACGAAAAATTTGCAAGAAATTTTAGTCAAATTTGATTCGTAATGTGCCAATGAACCAAAGTCATGTGAAATTTTAGTGAAATTTGATTAGAAACGGGCCAATGAACCAAACCCATGTGAAATTTTAGTCAAATTTGATTGGAAACGCGCCAATGAACCAAACCGTGTGAAATTTTAGTTAAATTTTATAGGAAACAAACCAACGAGCAAAATTGAGATGAAATTTTAGTAAAATTTGATTTGATACACACCAACGAGCGAAACCCAAATGAAATTTTAGTCAAATTAGATTGAAATTGTGCTAATGAAAAGTCGCATGAAATTTTAGTCAATTTTGATTCGAAATGTGCCAATGAACTAAAGCCATGTGAAATTTTAATCAAATTTGATTGAAAACGTGCTAATGAAAAACTCGCATGAAATTGGAGTCAAATTTGATTTGAAATATGGCAATGAACAAAAGTCATGTCAAATTTTAGTCAAATTCTATGACCCAAACTCGGGTGAAATTTTAGTCAAATTTGATTGAGAACACCCCGTTGAACAAAATCGAGATGAAGTTCTAGTCAATTTTGATTGGAAAAGCATTAATGAACAAAATCCTGGTAAAATTTTAATCAAATTTGATTAGAAACACACCAATGAACAAAATTTCGATGAAATTTTAATCAAATTTGATTGGAATCACTCCAATGTGTGAAATTTTAGTCAAATTTGATTTGAAACGTGTCAACGAAAAAACCCGCATGAAATTTCATTCAAATTTGATTCGAAACGTGCCAATAAACCAAAGTCATGTGAAATTTTAGTCAAATTTGATTTGAAACGTGTCAACGAAAAAACCCGCATGAAATTTCATTCAAATTTGATTCGAAACGTGCCAATAAACCAAAGTCATGTGAAATTTTAGTCAAATTAGATTCAAATTGCGCCAATGAAAAGCCGCACGAAATTTTAGTCAAATTTTATTCGAAATGTACTAATGAACCAAAACCATGTGAAATTTTAGTCAAATTTGATTGGAAACGTGGCAATGAACCAAATTCAGGTGAAATTTTATTCAAATTTGATTGAAAATGCGCCAATGAACAAAATTCAGATGAAATTTTAGTCGAATTTGATTGGAAATGCTCTATTGAACAAAATTCTTATGAAATTTTAGTCAAATTTGATTAGAAACATTCCAATTAACTAAATTCTGGTGAAATTTTAATCAAATTTGATTAGAAACGCGACAATGAACCAAAAACATGCGAAATTTTAGTCAAATATGATTGGAAACTTGCCAACAAAAAAACTTGCATGAAATTTTAGTCAAATTTGATTCGAAATGTGCCAACGAACTAACGTCATGTGAAATTTTACTCATATTTGATTGGAAACGTGCCAATCAACCAAACCCATGAGAAATTTTAGTCAAATTTGATGGGAAATGCACCAACGAACAAAATTCGAGAGAAATTTTAGTCAAATTTGATTTGATACATGTCAATAAACGAAACCTAAGTGAAATTTTTATCGAATTAGATTGGAATTGTGCCAATGGTAGTCAAATTTGATTCGAAATGTGCTATAGAACCAAAGTCAAGTGAAATTGAAGTCAAATTTGATAGGAAACGCGCCAATGAACCAAACTCAAGCTAAATTTTAGTCAAATTTGATTGAAAACGTGCCAATGAACCAAACTCAGGTGAAAGTTTTGTCAAATGTGATTGAAAACGCGCCAATGAACAAAATTTAGATGAAATTTTAGTCAAATTTGAATAGAAACACGCCAATGAACTAAATCCCGGTGAAATTTTAATTAAATTTGATTGAAAATGTGCCAATGAACCAAATACGTGTAAAATTTTAGTGAATTTTGATTGGAAATACGCCAACAAAAAAATCCACGTGAAATTATAGTCAAATTTGATTCAAAATGAGCCAATGAACAAAAATCATGTGAGATTTAAACCAAATTTGATTAGAAACATGCCAATGAACTAAATTCTGGTGAAATTTTAATTAAATTTGATTGAAAATGCACCAATGAACCAAATACGTGTGAAATTTTAGTGAAATTTAATTGGAAACACGCCAACGAAAAATCCAGATGAAATTATAGTCAAATTTGATTCTAAATGAGCCAATGAACCAAATTAAGTCAAATTTGATTGAAAACATACCAATGACACAAACTCAGGTGTAATTTTAGTCAAATTTGACTGAGAAAGCCCCATTAAACAAAATTCAGATGAAATTCTAGTCAAATTTGATTGGAAGCTCACTAAAGAACAAAATTCTTGTTAAATTTTAGTCAAATTTGATTAGAAATGTACGCTAGTGAACAAAATCCTGATGAAACTTTAGTCAAATTTGATTGGAATCGTGCCAACGAACCAAACCCATGTGAAATTTTAGTCAAATTTGATTTGAAATACGCCAACGAAAAAACTTGCATGAAATTTTATTCAAATTTGATTCGAAATATGCCAATGAGCGAAAGTTATGTGAAATTTAGTCAAATTTGAAGGAAATTCTGCCAATGAAAAGCCGTATGAAATTTTAATCAAATTTGATTAGAAATGTACCAATGAACTAAAGTCTTGTAAAATTTCAGTCAAATTTGATTGGAAACAAGCCAATAAACCAAATTCAAGTGAAATTTTAGTCAAATTTGATTGAAAACGTGCCAATGAACAAAATTCAGATGAAATTTTAATCAAATTTGATTAGAAACGCACTAACGATCAAAATTCTGATGAAATTTTAGTCAAATTGGATTAGAAACATGCCAATGAACTAAATCCCGATGAAATTTTAGTCAAATTTGATTGGAAACGCGCTAATGTACCAAACCCTTGTGAAATTTTAGTCAAATTTGATTGAAAACCTGCCAACGATAAACACGCATGAAATTGTAGTCAAATTTGATTTGAAATGTGACAATGAACCAAAGTCATGTCAAATTTTAGTCACATATGATTGAAACCCCGCCTATGACCTCAAATCAGGTGAAATTTTAGTCAAATTTGGTAGAGAATGTGCCATTGAACAAAATCGAAATGAAATTCTAGTCAAATTTGTTTGAAAACACACTAACAAATAAAATTCTGGTGAAATTTTAGTCAAATTTGATTGGAATTGCGCCAATGAACAAAATTCCGATGAAATCTTAGTCAAAATTGATTGAAAACCGGCCAGTGAACAAAATCCCACTTAAATTTTTGTCAAATTTTATTGGAATCACGCCAACGAACCAAATCCATGTGAAATTTTAGTCAAATTTGATGGGAAATGCATCAACAAATAAAATTCAAATGAAACTTTAGTAAGATTTGAAGGGAAACGCGCCAACGAACAAAATTTTCGATGAAATTTTTGTCAAATTTGATTTGATACATGCCAATAAACGAAACCCAAGTGAAATTTTAGTCAAATTAGATTGGAATTGCGCCAATGAAAAGTCGCATGAAATTTTAGTCAAATTTGATTCGAAATATGGCATTAAACCAAAACTATATGATATTTTAGTCAAATTTGATTGGAAACGTGTCAATGAACCAAACTTAGGTGAAATTTTAGTCAAATTTGATTGAAAACTCGTCAATAAACAAAATTTAGATGAAATTTTAGTCAAATCTGATTGTAAATGATCTGATGAACAAAATCCTTGTGAAATTATAGTCAAACTAAATTAAAAACACACCAAAGAACTTAATTCCGGTGAAATTTTAATCAAATTTGATTGGAAATACATCAATAAGCCAAACCCATGTTATATTTTAGTCAAATTTCATGGGAAACGCGCTAACAAACAAAATTCAGATGAAATTTTAGTTAAATCTGATTTGATGCACGCCAATGAACGAAAAGCAGGGAAAATTTTAGTCAAATTTGATTTGATACGCACAATGAACGAAACTCAAGTGATTTTTTAGTCAAATTTGATTCGAAATGTGGCAATGAACCAAATTCATGTGAAATTTTATTCAAATTTGATTGGAAACGCGCCATTGAACCAAACTCAGGTGAAATTTTAGTCAAATTTGATTCGAACGCGTCAATGAACAAAATTTAGATGAAATCTTAGTCGAATTTGATGTGAAATGCACTAACGAACAAAATTATGAAGAAATTTTAGTCAAATTTGATTCGAACGCGTCAATGAACAAAATTTAGATGAAATCTTAGTCGAATTTGATGTGAAATGCACTAACGAACAAAATTATGAAGAAATTTTAGTCAAATTTGATTCGAACGCGTCAATGAACAAAATTTAGATGAAATCTTAGTCGAATTTGATGTGAAATGCACTAACGAACAAAATTATGAAGAAATTTTAGTCAAATTTGATTCGAACGCGTCAATGAACAAAATTTAGATGAAATCTTAGTCGAATTTGATGTGAAATGCACTAACGAACAAAATTATGAAGAAATTTTAGTCAAATTTGATTCGAACGCGTCAATGAACAAAATTTAGATGAAATCTTAGTCGAATTTGATGTGAAATGCACTAACGAACAAAATTATGAAGAAATTTTAGTCAAATTTGATCAGAAATGTGCCAATGAACCAAAGCCATGTGAAATTTTAGTCAAATTTGATTGGAAACGCGCCATTGAACCAAACTCAGGTGAAATTTTAGTCAAATTTGATTGAAAATGAGCCAATGAACAAAATTCAGGAGAAATTTTAGTCGAATTCGATTAGAAATGCTCTATTGAACAAAATTCTTGTGAAATTTATTCAAATTTGATTAAAAACACGCCAATGAACTAAATCCCGGTGAAATTTTAATCAAATTTGATTGGAAACGCGGTAATGAACAAAACACATGTGAAATTTTAGTCAAATTCGATTGGAAACGTGCCAACGAAAAAATTCGCATGAAATTTTAGTCAAATTTGATTTGAAATGTGCCAACAAATCAAAGTCATGTGAAATTTTTGTCAAATTTGATGGAAAAGGCGCCAATGAACAAAATAGAGATGAAATTTTAGCCAAATTTGATTTGTTGCACGCCAATGAATAAAACCCAAGTGAAATTTTTGTCAAATTAGATTGAAATTGCTCCAATGAGACCGCATGAAATTTTAATCAAATTTGACTCGAAATGTACCATCGAACCAAAGTCAAGTGAGATTTTAGTCAAATTTGATTGGAAACGCGTCAATGAACCAAACTCAGGTGAAATTTTAGTCAAGTTTGATTGAAAACATGCCAAGGAACAAAATTCAGATGAAATTTAAGTCAAATTTGATTAGAAACATGCCAATGAACTAAATCATGTTGAAATTTTAATTAAATTTGATTGGAAATGCACCCATGAACCAAATACGAATGAAACTTTAGTTAAATTTGATGGGAAACTCGCCAACGAAAAAATTCGCATGAAATTGTAGTCAAATTTGATTCGAAATGAGCCAATGAAGCAAAATCATGTGAACTTTAAGTCATATTTGACTGAGAAAGCGCCATTGAACAAAATTCAGATGAAATTCTAGTCAAATTTGATTGGAAACGCACTAGCGAACTAAATACTGGTGAAATTTTAGTCAAATTTGATTATAAACACACCAGTGAACAAAATCCCGATGGAACTTTAGTCGAATTTGATTGGAATCGCGCCAATGAACTAAACCCATGTGAAAATTTAGTCAAATTTGATTTGAAACACGCCAACGAAAAAATCTACATGAAATTTTATTCAGATTTGATTCTAATTGTGCCAATGAATCAAAGTCATGTGAAATTTCAGTCAAATTTGATTGGAAATGCGTCATTGAACCAAACTCGGGTGAAATTTTAGTCAAATTTGATTGAAAATGCACCAATGAACAAAATTCAAATAAAATTTTAGTCAAATTTGATGAGAAATGCTCTAATGAACAAAATCCTGATGAAATTTTAGTTAAATTGGATTAGAAACACGCTAATGAACTAAATCCTGATGAAATTTTAATCAAGTTTGATTGGTAACGTGCCAATGAACCAAACCCATATGAAATTTTAGTCAAATTTGATTGGAAACTTGCAAACTGAAAAATCCGCAAGAAATTTTAGTCAAATTTGTTTCGAAATGTGCTAATGAACCAAAGTCTTGTGAAATTTTAGTCAATTTGATTGGAAATGCGCCAATGAAAAAATCCGCATGAACTGAAGTCATGTGAAATTTGATTCGAAATGTGCCAATGAACTGAAGTCATGTAAAATTTTAGTTAAATTTGATTGAGAACACACCTATGATACGAACTCAGGTGCAATTTCAGTCAAATTTGACTGAGAACGCCCCATTGAACAAAATCCAAATGAAATTCTAGTCAAATTTAATTGGAAACGCACTAAGGAATAAAACCCTTGTGAGATTTTAGTCAAATTTGATTAGAAACAAGTCGGTGAAACAAAATTCGACGAAATTTTAGTCAAATTTGATTGGAATTGCGCCAATGAACCAAACCCATGTCAATTTTAGTCAAATTTGATTGAAAACGCGCCAAAGAAAAAATTCGGATGAAATTTTAGTCGAATTTGATTCGTAATGTGCCAATGAACCAAAGTCATGTGAAATTTTAGTCAAATTTGATTGGAAACGCGCTAATGAACCAAACTCATGTGAAATTTTGCTCAAATTTGATGAGAAATGCACGAACGAACAAAAGTCGGATGAAATTTTAGTCAAATTTGATTTGATACACGCCAATGAACGAAACACAAGTGAGATTTTAGTCAAATTAGATTGAAAGCACTCAAATTTAATTCGAAATGTGCCAATGAACCAAAGTCATGTAAAATTTTAGTTAAATTTGATTGAAAATGCACCAATGAACCAAATTGAGGTCAAATTTTGGCCAAACTTGATTTAAAACAGGCCAATAAACCAAACTCGGGTAAAATTTCAGTCAAATTTGATTGAAAACTTGCTAAGGAACAAAATCCAGATGAAATTTAAGAAAAATTTGATTAGAAACACGTCAATGAACTAAATTTCGGTAAAATTTTCATCAAATCTGATCGGAAAAGTGCCAATGAACCAAACACGTGTGAAATTTTAGTCGAATTTAATTGGAAATGTGGCAATGAACCAAATTCAAGTGAAATTTTAGTCCAATTTGATTTGAAATGGGCTAATGAACAAAACTTAGGTGAAATTTTAGCCAAATTTGATTGAAAACGCACCAACGAACAAAATTCAGATGAAATCTTAGTCGAATTTGACGTGTAACGCACAAAGGAACAAAATTTTAATGAAATTTTTAGTCAAATTTGATTAGAAACACGCCAATGAACAAAGTTCCGATGAAATTTTAGTTAAATTTGATTGCAATCGCGCCAATGAACAAAATGCATGTGAAGTTTTAGTCAAATTTGATGAGAAACACGCCAACGAACAAAATTCAGAAGAAATTTTAGTGAAATTAAATTGGAATTGCGCCAATGAAAAGTCGCATGAAATTTTAGTTAAATTTGATTCGAAATGTGCCAATGAACCAAAGTCATGTGAAATTTTAATCAAATTTGATTGGAAATGAGCCAATGAACCAAACTCAGGTGAAATTTTAGTCAAATTTGATAAAAAAACACGCCAATGAACAAAATTCAGATGAAATTTTAATCAAATTTGATTGAAATGCTCTAACGAACAAAATCCTGGTGAAATTTTAGTCAAATTTGATTAGAAACACGCCAATGAACTAAATTCGAGTGAAATTTTAATCAAATTTGATTTGAAATGCGCAAACGAAATCAAATTTGTTTCAAAATGTGCTGATGAACCAAAGTCAAGTGGAATTTTAGTCAAATTTGATTTGAAACGCGCCAATGAACCAAACCAATGTGAAATTTTAGTTAATTTTGACGGGAAACGCTCCAACGAACAATATTCAGAACAAATTTTAGTCAAATTTGATTTGATGCACGCCAATGAACAAATTTGTCAAATTAGATTGGAATTGCGCCAACAAAAAAGTCGCATGAAATTTTAGTCAAATTTGATTCGAAATTGTGTCAAATTGGATTCAAAACATGCCAACGAACCAAAGTCATGTGAAATTTTAGTCAAATTTGATTAGAAACGCGGTAATGAACCAAATTGAGGTGAAATTTTAATCAAATTTTATTGAAAATGCGCCAATGAACCAAACTCAGGTGAAATTTTAGTCAATTTGATTGAAAATACGCCAAGGAACAAAATCCCGATGAAATTTAAGTCAAATTTTATTAGAAACACGACAATGAACTAAATCCTGGTGAAATTTTAATCAAATTTGATTGAAAACGCGCCAATGAACCAAACATATGTGAAATTTTAGTCAAATTTGATTGGAAACGTGCCGACGAAAAAACCCGCATAAAATTTTAGTGAAATTTGATTGAAAACACGTCTACGATACAAACTAAGGTGTAATTTTAGTCAAATTTGACTGAGAATGCCCCGTTGAACAAAATCCAGATGAAATTCTAATCAAATTTGATTGAAAATGCACTAACGAACAAAATCCTCATGAATTTTTTTTTCAAATTTGATTAGAAACACGCCAGTGAACAAAAAATCCTAATGAAATTTTAGTCAAATTTGATTGGAATCGCTCCAATGAATCAAACCCATGTGAAATTTTAGTAAGATTTAATTGGAAAGGCACCAACGAAAAACCTGTATGAAATTTTAGTTAAATTTGATTGGTAATGTGCCAATGAACCAAAGACGTGTGAAATTTTAGTCAAATTTGATTGGAAATGTGCCAATGAACCAAACCTATGTGAAATTTTAGTCAAATTTGATGGGAAACGTGCCAACGAACAAAATTCAAATGAAATTTTAGTCAAATTTGATTGGAAATGTGCCAATGAACCAAACCTATGTGAAATTTTAGTCAAATTTGATGGGAAACGTGCCAACGAACAAAATTCAAATGAAATTTTAGTCAAATTTGACTTGATACACGTCAATTAACAAAACCCAAGTGAAATTTTAGCCAAATTAGATTAGAATTGCGCCAAAGAAAAGTCACATGAAATTTAGTCAAATTTGATTCGAAATGTGCCAATGAACTAGTCATGTGAAATTTTAGTCAAATTTGATTGGAAACGCGCCAATGAACCAAATTCAGGTGAAATTTTAGTTAAATTTGATTTAAAATGGTCCAATGAACCAAATTGGGTGAAATTTTAGTCAAATTTGATTGAAAACGCGCTAAGGAACAAAATCTAAATGAAATTTAAGAAAAATTTGATTAGAAACACACCAATGAACTAAATCCTGGTGAAATTTTCATCAAATCTGATTGGAAAAGCGCCAATGAACCAAACACGCATGAAATTTTAGTAAAATTTGATTGGAAATGCGCCAACAAAAAAACCCGCATAAAATTGTAGTCAAATTTGATTCTAAATGTACCAATGAGTCAAAGTCATGTAAAATTTTAGTCAAATTTGATTGAAAACGTGCCTATGACACAAACTCAGGTGAAATTTTAGTCAAATTTGACTGAGAACGTGCCATTGAACAAAATTTGAATGAAATTCTGGTCAAATTTGATTGAAAACCTACTAACGAACAAAATTCTGATGAAATTTTAGTCAAATTTGATTAGAAACTGGCTAGTGAACAAAATCTCGATGAAATTTTAGTCAAATTTGATTGGAATCACGCCAATGAAACAAACCTATGTGAAAATTTAGTCAAATTTGATGAAAAACGCATCAACGAGCAAAATTCAGATGAAATTTTAGTCAAATTTGATGGAAAACGTGCCAACAAACAAAATTCAGATAAAATTTTTGTCAAATTTGATTTGATACACATTAATGAACGAAATTCAAGTGAAATTTTAGTCAAATTAAATTGGAATTGCGCCAATGAAAAGTCGCATGAAATTTTTGTCAAATTTGATTCGAAATATGTCAATGAACCAAAATCATGTGATATTTTAGTCAATTTTGATTGGAAACGTACCAATGAACCAAACTTAGAGATGAAATTTTAGTCAAATTTGATGGGAAACACGCCAACGAACAAAATTTAGATGAACATTTAGTCAAATCTAATTTGATGCACGCCAATGAACGAAACCCTGGGGAAATTTTAGTCAATTTTGATTTGATACGCGCCAATGAACGAAACCCAAGTGAAATTTTAGTCAATTTTGATTCGAAATGTGGCAATGAACTAAATTCATGTGAAATTTTGGTCAAATTTGAATGGAAATGGGCCAATGAACCAAACTCAGGTGAAATTTTTTTCAATGATTCGAAATGTGGCAATGAACCAAATTCATGTGAAATTTTGGTCAAATTTGAATGGAAAGGGCCAATGAACCAAACTCAGGTGAAATTTTTTTCAAATTTGATTGAAAACACGTCAATTAGTAAAATCCAGATGAAATCTAAGTTGAATTTGATTGAAACGCACTGACGAACAAAATTCTGAGGAAATTTTAGTCGAATTTGATTGGAAACTCGCCAATGAACTAAATCCTGGTGAAATTTTAGTGAAATTTGATTGGAAATGCGCCAATGAACCAAACCCTTGTATAATTTTAGTCAAATTAGATTGGAAACGTGCCAACAAAAAACCCGCCTAAAATTAAAGTCAAATTTGATTCGAAATGTGGCAATGAAACAAAGTTATGTGAAATTTTAGTCAAATTTGATTCGAAATGTGGCAATGAACCAAATTTAAGTGAAATTTTAGTCAAATTTGATTGGAAATGGGCCAATGAACCAAACTACGGTGAAATTTTTGCTAAATTTGATTGAAAATGTGTCAATGAACAAAATTCAGATGAGATCTTAGTCGAATTTGATGTTTAACGCACTAACGAACAAAATTTTAATGAAATTTTAGTCAGATTTGATTAGAAACTCGCCAATGAACTAAATCCTGGAGAAATTTTAGTCAAATTTGATTGAAAATGCACCAATGAACCTAGCCCTTGTGAAATTTTTGTCAAATTTGATTTGAAACGTGCCAACAAAAAATTCGCAAGAAATTGAAGTCAAATTTGGTTTGAAATGTGGAAATGAATCAAAGTAATGTGAAATTTTAGTCAAATTTGATTGAAACCGCACCTATAACCCAAACTCAGGTGAAATTTTAATAAATTTTAGTCAATTTTGATTAAGAACGCCCCATTGAACAAAATCGAGATGAAATTCTAGTCAAATTTAATTGAAAACGCACTAACGAACTAAATTCTGGTGAAATTTTAGTCAAACTTGATTAGAAACACATTAATGAACAAAATCCCAACGAAATTTTAGTCAAATTTAATTCGAATTGCTCCGAAGAACCAAACCCATGTGTAATATTAGTCAAATTTGATGGGAAACGCGTCAACGAATAAAATTGAGATGAAATTTCAGTAAAATTGGATTTGATACACGCCAATGAACGAAACCCGAGTGAAATTTTAGTCAAATTAGATTGGAATTCCGCCAATGAAAAGTCACATGAAATTTTAGTCAAATTTGACTTAAAATGTGCCAATGAACCAAAACCATGTGAAATTTTAGTCAAATTTGATTGGAAACGCAGTAATGAACAAAGTTGAGGTGAAATTTTAGTCAAATTTGATTGAAAACACGCCAATGAACCAAACTCAAGTGAAATTTAGTCAAATTTGATTGAAACACGCCAATGAACAAAACTCAGATGAAATTTTAGTCGAATATGATTGGAAATACTCCAACAAACAAAATCCTTATGAAATTTTATTCAAATTTGATTAGAAACAGGCCAATGAAACAAAATCCCGATGAAATTTTCATTAAATTTGATTGGAAAAGCACTAATTAACCAAACCTGTGTGAAATTTTAGTCAAATTAGATTGGGAACGCGCCAACGAAAAAATTCGCATGAAATTTTATTCAAATCTTATTCGAAATGTGCTGATGAACCAAAGTCATGTGAAATTTTAGTCAAATTTCATTGAAAACGCGCCAATGAACCAAACCCATGTGAATTTTTAGTCAAATTTGATGGGAAAGGCGTCTACGAACAAAATTTAGATGAAAATTTAGTCAAATTTTGTTTGATACACTCTAATGAACAAATCCCAAGGTAAATTTTTGTCAAATTAGATTGGAATTGCACCAATGAAAAGCCGCATGAAAGTTCAGTCAAATTTGATTCGAAATGTGCCAATAAACCAAAGTCATATGAAATTTTAGTCAAATTTGATTAAAAATGGGCCAATGAATTAAACCCATGTGAAATTTTAGTCAAATTTGATGGGAAACGCACCAACGAACAAAACTAAGATGAATTTTTTGTCAAATTTGATTTGATACATGCCAATGAAAGAAACCCAAGTGAAATTTTAGACAAATTAGATTGGAATTGCGCCAATGAAAAGCCATATGAAATTTTAGTCAAATTTGATTGAAAACGCGCCAATGAACGAAATTCGCATGAAATTTTAGTCGAATTTGATGGGAAATGCTCTAACGAACAAAATCCTTGTGAAATTTGAGTCAAATTTGATTAGAAACACGCCAATGAACTAAATTCCGGTGAAATTTTAATCAAATTTGAATGATAATGCATCAATGAACCAAACCCATGTGAAATTTTAGTCAAATTTGATTGAAAATGTGCCAACAAAAAATTCTCATAAAATCTTAGTTAACTTTGATTTGAAATGTGCCAATGAACCAAAGTCATGTGATATTTTAGTCAAATTTGATTGGAAACGCGCTAATGAACCAAACCCATTTGAAATTTTTGTCAAATTTGATGAGAAACGTGCTAACGAACTAAATTCACATGAAATTTTAGTATAATTTGATTTAATACGCGCCAATGAAAGAAACCTAAGTGATGTTTTAGTCAAATTAGATTGGAATTGTGCCAGTGAAAAGTCGCATGAAATTTTAGTCAAATTTGAATCGAAATGTGCCAATGAACTAAAGTCATGTAAAATTTTAGTCAAATTTGATTGGAAACGTGCCAATGAACCAAATTCATGTGAAATTTTAGTCAAATTTGATTGAAAATGCTCAAAGTAACAAAATCCAGATGAAACTTAAGTCAAAATTGATTAGAAACATGCTAATGAACTAAATCTCGGTGAAATTTTAATCAAATTTGATTGGGAATGCGCCAACGAACCAAACATGTGTGAAATTTTTGTCATATTTGTTTGGAAATGCACCAACGAAAATACCCGTATGAAATTGTAGTAAGATTTGATTTGAAATGTGCCAATGAACTAAAGCCATGTGAAATTTTAGTCAAATTCGATTGAAAACGCACCTATGACACAAACTCAGGTGAAATTTTATTCAAATTTGACTGAGAACGTGCCATTGAACAAAATTCAGATGAAATTCTAGTCAAATATGATTGGAAACACTCTAACGAACAAAATCTTGATGAAACTTTAGTCAAATTTGATTAGAAACACGTAGTGAACAAAATCCCGATGAAATTTTAGTCAAATTTGATTCGAGATGTGCCAATGAATCAAAGTCGTGTAAAATTTTAGTCAAATTTGATTGGAAACACGTCAATGAACCAAACTCAGGTGAAATTTTAGTGAAATTTGATTGGAAACGAGATAGTGAACAAAATTAAGATGAAATTTTAGTCAAATTTGATTGGATACACGCTAACAAAAAAACTCTTACAAGATTTTAGTCAAATTTGATTCGAAATGTGCCAATGAACCAAAGTCATGTGAAGTTTTTGTCAAATATGATTGAAAACACCCCAATGATCAAAGCCCATGTGAAATTTTAGTCAAATTTGATGGGAAACCGTTAACGAACAAAATTCAGATGAAATTTTATTCAAATTTGATTTAATGCACGCTAATGAACGAAACCCAAGTAAAATTTTTGTCACATTCGATTGGAATTGCACCAATGAAAAGCTGCATGAAATTTTTGCCAAATTTGATTCGAAATGTGCTAATGAACCAAAATCATGTTAAATTTTAGTCAAATTTGAATGGTAAAGCACCAATGAACCAAACTGAGGCGAAATTTTAGTCAAATTTGATTGAAAACGTACCAATGAACCAAACTCGGGTGAAATTTTAGTCAAATTTGATTGAAAATGAGCCAAGGAACAAAATTCAGATGAAATTTAAGTCAAATTTGATTTGAAACACGCCAATAAACTAAATCCCAGTGAAATTTTAATCAAATTTGGTTCGAAATGCGCCAATGAGCCAAACACGTGTGAAATTTAGTCAAATTTGATTGGAAATGTGCCAATGAACCAAACTTAGAGGAAATTTTAGTCAAATTTGATTGAAAACGACCGAATGATCAAAATTCAGATTAAATTTTAGCCAAATTTGATTCGAAATGCTCTAACGAACAAAATCCTAGTGAAATTTTAGTCAAATTTGATTAGAACACGTCAATAAACTAAATCCTAGTGAAATTATAATCAAATTTGATTGGAAACGCGCCAATAAACCAAACACATGAAATTTTAGTCAAATTTGATTGGAAACGCGCCATTGAAAAAACTTGCATGCAATTTTAGTCAAATTTGATTCAAAATGTGCCAATGAAACAAAGTCATGTGAAATTTTAGTCAAATTGGATTGAAAACGCGCCAATAAACCAAACCCATGTGAAATTTTAATCAAATTTGATGGTGAACGCACAAACGAACAAAATTTAGATGAAATTTTAGTCAAATTTAATTTGATGCACGCCAATGAACGAAACCTAAGTGAAATTTTAGTCAAATTAGATAGGAATTGCGCAAACAAAAAGCCACATGAAATTTTTGTCAAATTTGATTCAAAATGTGCTAATGAACAAAAGCCATGTGAAATTTTAGTCAAGTTTGAATAGAAAAGCACCAATGAACCAAATTAAGGTGAAATTTTAGTCAAATTTGATTGAAAACGTACCAAGGAACTAAACTCGGGTGAAATTTCAGTCAAATTTGATTGAAAACGTACCAATGAACTAAACTCGGGTGAAATTTTAGTCAAATTTGATAAGAAACATGCCAATGAACTAAATCCTAGTGAATTTTTAATCAAGTTTGAAATGAACCAAACACGTGAGAAATTTTAGTTAAATTTGATTGGAAATG
This sequence comes from Olea europaea var. sylvestris, assembly GCF_002742605.1. Lineage (NCBI taxonomy): Eukaryota > Viridiplantae > Streptophyta > Magnoliopsida > Lamiales > Oleaceae > Olea > Olea europaea. The sequence goes on from NC_036247.1 coordinate 37,414,771, forward strand.
CGCCAATGAACCAAATTCAGGTGAAATTTTAGTCAAATTTGGCTGAAAACGAGCCAATGATCAAAATTCAGATAAAATTTTAGTCAAATTTGATTCAAAATGCTCTAATGAACAAAATCCTGGAAAATTTTTAGACAAATTTGATTAGAAACACGTCAATAAACTAAATCCCAGTGAAATTTTAAACAAAACTAATTGGAAACGTGCCAATGAACCAGACACATATGAAATCTTAGTCAAATTTGATTGGAAAATCGCCATCGAAAAAACTTGCATGAAATTTTAGTCAAATTTGATTCAAAATGTGCTAATGAAACAAAGTCATGTGAAATTTTAGTCAAATTCAATTGAAAACGCGTCAATGAGACAAACCCATGTGAAATTTTAGACAAATTTGGTGGTTGACGCGCTAACGAACAAAATTTAGATAAAATTTTAGTCAAATTTGATTTGATACATGCTAATGAACGAAACCCAAGTGAAATTTTGGTCAAATTAGATAGGAATTGCGCCAATGAAAAGCCGCATGAAATTTTTGTTAAATTTGATTCGAAATGTGCCAGTGAACCAAAGTCATGTGAAATTTTAGTCAAATTTGAATTGAAAAGCACCAATGAACCAAATAGAGCTGAAATTTTAGTTAAATTTGATTAAAAATGTGCCAATGAGCCAAACTCGGGTAAAATTTTAGTCAAATTTGATTGAAAATGCGCCAAGGAACAAAATTCAGATGAAATTTAAGTCAAATTTGATTAGAAACATGTGTGAAATTTTAGTCAAATTTGATTGGAAAAGTGTCAATGAACTAAACTTAGGTGAAATTTTAGTCAAATTTAATTGAAAACGAGCCAATGATCATAATTCATATAAAATTTTAGTCAAATTTGATTGAAAATGCTCTTACGAACAAAATCCTGGTGAAATTTTAGTCAAATTTGATTAGAAACACGTCAATGAACTAAATTCCAGTGAAATTTTAATCAAATCTGATTGGAAACACGCCAGCGAAAAAACTCGCATGAAATTTTAGTCAAATTTGGTTCGAAATGTACCAATGAACCAAAGTCATGTGAAATTTTAATCAAATTCGATTGAAAACACGCTAATGAACTAAATTCATGTGAAATTTAAATCAAATTTGATGGGAAACGCGCCAATGAAAAAAATTCAGATGGAATTTTAGTCAAACTTGATTTGATACATGCCAATGAATGAAACTTAAGTGAAATTTCAATCAAATTAGATTGGAGTTGTGCCAATGAAAAGCCGTAAGAAATTTTTGTCAAATTTGATTCAAAATGTGCCAATAAACCAAAGTCATGAGAAATTTTAGTCAAATTTGAATGAAAAAGCACCAATGAACCAAACTCAAGTGAAATTTTAGTCAAATATGATTGAAAACGTGCCAATGAACCGAACTCGGGTGAAATCTTAGTCAAATTTGATTGAAAACGCGCCAAGGAACAAAATCCAGATGAAATTTAATTCAAATTTGATTAGAAACACGCCAATGAATTAAATCTTGGTGAAATTTTAATCAATTTTGATTCGAAACGCGCCAATGAACCAAACACATGCGAAATTTTAGTCAAATTTGATTGGAAACGCACCAACGAAAAAATTCGCAAGAAATTGTTGATTTGATTCGAAATGTACCAATAAACCAAAGTCATGTGAAATTTTAGTCAAATTTGATTGAAAACACGCCTATGACACAAATTCAGGTAAGATTTTAGTCAAATTTGACTGAGAATGCGCCACTGAACCAAATCCAGATGAAATTCTAGTCAAATTTGATTGAAAACGTACTAACGGACAAAATTATAGTGAAATTTTAGTGAAATTTGATTAGAACTGTGAACAAAATCTCGATCAAATTTTGGTCAAATTTGATTGGAATCGCACCAATGAACCAAACCCATGAGAATTTTTAGTCAAATTTGATGGGAAATGCATCAACGAACAAAATTCAGATAAAATTTTAGTCAAATTTGATTGAAAATGCTCCAACAAACAAAATTCAGATGAAAGTTATGTCAAATTTGATTTGAGACATGCCAATGAACGAAACTAAGTCAAATTTTAGTCACATTTTATTGGAATTGCGTCAATGAAAGGCCGCATGAGTTTTTAGTAAAATTTGATTCTTAATGTGCCAATGAACCAAAAATATGTGAAATTTTAGTCAAATTTGGTTGGAAAGGTGCCACTGAACCAAACTCAGGAGAAATTTTAGTCAAATTTGATTAGAAACCCGTCAATGAACTAAATCCCCATGAAATTTTAGACAAATTTTATTGGAAACGCGCTAATGAACAAAATCCATGTGAAATTTTAGTCAAATTTGATGGAAAATGCACAAATGAACAAAATTCAGATGAATTTTAGTCAAATTTGATTTGTTACACGCTAATGAACGAAACTCAAGTGAAATGTTAGTCAAATTTGATTGGAATTGCTCCAATGAAAAGCGCATGAAATTTTAGTTAAATTCGATTCGTAAAGTGCCAATGAACCAAACTCAGGTGAAATTTCAGTCAAATTTGATTAGAAACCTACCAATGAAGCCAATGAACCAAAATCATGTAAAATTTCAATCAACTTTGATTAGAAACCTACCAATGAAGCCAATGAACCAAAATCATGTAAAATTTCAATCAACTTTGATTAGAAACCTACCAATGAACTAAATTCGTGGAAATTTTTGTCAAATTTGATTGGAAGCGGGCCAATGAACCAAGCTTAGGTGATGTAATGGGCTAATGAACCAAAATCACGTGAAATTTTAGTCAAATTTTGTTGGAAACGAGCCAATGAACCAAACCCAGGTGTAATTTCAGTCAAATTTGATTAGAAACCTACCAATGAACTAAATCCGTGGAAATTTTTGTCAAATTTGATTGGAAACACGCAAATGAACATAATCCAGATGAAATTTTAGTCAAATTTGATTCGAAATGTGCCAATGAACCAAAGTCATGTGAAATTCTAGTCAAATTTGATTCGAAATGTGCCAATGAACCAAAGTCATGTGAAATTCTAGTCAAATTTGATTCGAAATGTGCCAATGAACCAAAGTCATGTGAAATTCTAGTCAAATTTGATTCGAAATGTGCCAATGAACCAAAGTCATGTGAAATTCTAGTCAAATTTGATTCGAAATGTGCCAATGAACCAAAGTCATGTGAAATTCTAGTCAAATTTGATTCGAAATGTGCCAATGAACCAAAGTCATGTGAAATTCTAGTCAAATTTGATTCGAAATGTGCCAATGAACCAAAGTCATGTGAAATTCTAGTCAAATTTGATTCGAAATGTGCCAATGAACCAAAGTCATGTGAAATTCTAGTCAAATTTGATTCGAAATGTGCCAATGAACCAAAGTCATGTGAAATTCTAGTCAAATTTGATTCGAAATGTGCCAATGAACCAAAGTCATGTGAAATTCTAGTCAAATTTGATTCGAAATGTGCCAATGAACCAAAGTCATGTGAAATTCTAGTCAAATTTGATTCGAAATGTGCCAATGAACCAAAGTCATGTGAAATTCTAGTCAAATTTGATTCGAAATGTGCCAATGAACCAAAGTCATGTGAAATTCTAGTCAAATTTGATTCGAAATGTGCCAATGAACCAAAGTCATGTGAAATTCTAGTCAAATTTGATTCGAAATGTGCCAATGAACCAAAGTCATGTGAAATTCTAGTCAAATTTGATTCGAAATGTGCCAATGAACCAAAGTCATGTGAAATTCTAGTCAAATTTGATTCGAAATGTGCCAATGAACCAAAGTCATGTGAAATTCTAGTCAAATTTGATTCGAAATGTGCCAATGAACCAAAGTCATGTGAAATTCTAGTCAAATTTGATTCGAAATGTGCCAATGAACCAAAGTCATGTGAAATTCTAGTCAAATTTGATTCGAAATGTGCCAATGAACCAAAGTCATGTGAAATTCTAGTCAAATTTGATTCGAAATGTGCCAATGAACCAAAGTCATGTGAAATTCTAGTCAAATTTGATTCGAAATGTGCCAATGAACCAAAGTCATGTGAAATTCTAGTCAAATTTGATTCGAAATGTGCCAATGAACCAAAGTCATGTGAAATTCTAGTCAAATTTGATTCGAAATGTGCCAATGAACCAAAGTCATGTGAAATTCTAGTCAAATTTGATTCGAAATGTGCCAATGAACCAAAGTCATGTGAAATTCTAGTCAAATTTGATTCGAAATGTGCCAATGAACCAAAGTCATGTGAAATTCTAGTCAAATTTGATTCGAAATGTGCCAATGAACCAAAGTCATGTGAAATTCTAGTCAAATTTGATTCGAAATGTGCCAATGAACCAAAGTCATGTGAAATTCTAGTCAAATTTGATTCGAAATGTGCCAATGAACCAAAGTCATGTGAAATTCTAGTCAAATTTGATTCGAAATGTGCCAATGAACCAAAGTCATGTGAAATTCTAGTCAAATTTGATTCGAAATGTGCCAATGAACCAAAGTCATGTGAAATTCTAGTCAAATTTGATTCGAAATGTGCCAATGAACCAAAGTCATGTGAAATTCTAGTCAAATTTGATTCGAAATGTGCCAATGAACCAAAGTCATGTGAAATTCTAGTCAAATTTGATTCGAAATGTGCCAATGAACCAAAGTCATGTGAAATTCTAGTCAAATTTGATTGAGAACATGCTATTGAACAAAATTCAAATGAAATTATAGTCAAATTTGATTAGAAACACGCCAATGAACAAAATCCCGACGAATTTTTAGTCAAAGTTTATTGGAATTGCGCCATTGAAAATGGGTCAACGAACAAAATTCATATGAAATTTTAGTAAAAAATGATTTGATACAAGCCAATGAATGAAACTCAGGTGAAATTTTTGTCAAATTCGATTGAAAATGCACCAATGAACCAAATTTACGTGAAAGTTTAGTCAAATTTGATTAGAAACCCGCCATTGAAATAAATCCCGGTAAAATTTTAGTCAAATATGATTGGAAACGCGTTAATGAACCAAACTTAAGTGAAATTTTAGTCAAATATGATGGGAAACGCGCCAAAAGAAAAAAATTCAGATGAAATTTTAGTCAAACTTGATTTGATACACGCCAATGAACGAAACTTAAGTGAAATTTTAGTCAAATTTGATTTGAAATATGCCAATGAACCAAAATTATGTGAAATTTTAGTCAAATTTAGTTAGAAAGGCACCAATGAACCAAACTCAAGTGAAATTTCAGTCAAATTTGATTAGAAATCCGCCAATGAACTAAATTCCGGTGAAATTTTAGTCAAATTAGATTGGAAACGGGCCAATGAACCAAACCCAGGTGAAATTTTAGTCAAATTTGACTGAAAACGAGCCAATGAACAAAATCCATACAAAACCTTAGTCGAATTTGATGTCAAACGCACTAACGAACAAAATTCTGATGAAATTTTAGTCAAATTTGATTAGAAACACGCCAATGAATGAAATTTCCGTGAAATTTTAGTCAAATTTGGTTGGAAACGGCCCAATGAACCGAACCAACGTGATATTTTAGTCAAATTTGATAGGAAACGTGCCAACAAAAAAATTCAGATGAAATTTAAGTCAAATATGATTTAACACATGCCAATAAACGATACCCATAAGAAATTTTTGTCAAATTTGATTGAAATTCCGCCAATAAAAAGGTGAATGAAATTTTAGTCAAATTTTCAAAAAATTTGACTTGAAATGTGCCAATGAACCAAAATCATGTGAAATTTTAGTTAAATTCGATTGTAAAAGCACATATGAACAAAATTCAGATGAAATTTTAGTCAAATTTAATTGTAAACATGCTAACCAAATTTGATTCGTAATTTGCCAATGACCCAAAGTCAAGTGAAATTTTAATCAAATTTGACGAGAAACCCGTCAATGAACCAAACTCAGGCAAAATTTTAGCAAAATTTGATTGAAAACGCGCCATTGAACAAAATCCAGATGAAATTCAACTCAAGTTTGATTGGAAACGCACTAAGGAACAAAATCTTGTTGAAATTTTAGTCAAATTTGATTAGAAACATGCCAATGAAAAAAATTTCGATGAAATTTTGGTCAAATTTGATTGGAATCGTGCTAATGAACCAAACCCATGTAAAATTTTAGTCAAGTTTGATGGGTAACGCATCAATGAAAAAAATTCAGATGAGATTTCAGTCAAATTTGATGGGAAACGTGCCAACGAACAAAATTAAGATGAAATTTTAGTCAAATTTGATATGATACACACCAATGAATGGAGCCCAAGTGCAATTTTTGTCAAATTAGATTGGAATTGCGCCAATGAAAAGCCGCATTATAATTTTAGTCAAACTTGATTCGAAATGTGCCAATGAACTAAAGTCATGTGAAATTTTAGTTAAATTTGATTGAAAACGTGCTAATGAACAAAATCTAAATGAAATTTTTGTCAAATTTGATTGGAAACACTGCAATGAACTAAGTTTCAGTGAAATTTTAGTCAAATTTGAGTGGAAACGCGCCAATGAAACAAACCCATGTGAAATTTTAGTCAAATTTGATGGGAAGCATGTGAACAAACAAAATTCAGGTGAAATTTTAGTCAAATTTGATTTGATACAAACAATGAACGAAACCCTGGTGAAATTTTAGTCAAATTTGATTTGATATACGCTAATGAATGAAACCCAAGTGAAATTTTAGTCTAATTTGATTGGAATTGTGCTAATGGAAAGCCACATGAAATTTTAGTCAAATTTGATTTGATATACGCTAATGAATGAAACCCAAGTGAAATTTTAGTCTAATTTGATTGGAATTGTGCTAATGGAAAGCCACATGAAATTTTAGTCAAATTTGAATCGAAATGTGCCAATGAGCCAAAAGTCATGTGAAATTTAAGTCAAATTTGATTGGAAACGTGCCAACGAACAAAATTCCAAAGAAATTTTAGTCAAATTTGTTTAGCAACATGCCAGTGAACAAAATTTCGATGAAATTTTAGTCAAATTTGATTGGAATTGCGCCAATGAACGAAATCCATGTAAAATCTTAGTCAACATTGATTTAATACAAGCGAATTAACGAAATTCATGCGAAATTTTAGTCAAATTTGATTGAAAACACTCGAATGA